>NC_142931.1:107017191-107022191 GCF_046866305.1 Octopus bimaculoides
CTCTCTCTCTCTCTCTCTCTATCTACCTATCTATCTCTCAAGATATACAGGGTGATCCAAAAAATGTATACACACATAGAATGATTATTAAGTCATTGTTTATTGAAATAAATTTCATATTCAAAATTTAATTGGAGCTGCAGAGATAATAAAATTTTTATGAACGCTGGTTTTCAAACTGACGATCTTTCTGGCTTATGCACTGCTGATAACACGAAGCAATCGAATCACAGACATCAAGAAGTCTTTCGTTCGGTCATCGTGCACAAACGCCCCCAATTAAATGACTGGTTTTGATACCGTAGACTTCATCTTTTAAGCATACAAATAAAAAGTCTAGCAGTGGAGGTCCAGCAAATCCAGAGGGTTCATCCAATCCACCTGTTTGTCAAAATCTTATCGAGGTAGGCCTTTACATTACTGTGGTAGTGCGGGGTGTCCCGTCTAACTGGAAATAAAACTCCACATCTTCAAAGTTTTCTTAAATGAATGACATAATAGATTGCTGCACCAAGTTCAAGTAAATAGGATCGGTCACAGTAACATGAAAAAGAATGGACCAATTAATGCTTTTCCTGATAAACCATACCCAGTAAATCAACATGATGTTCCTCCATAATATGCGGATTCTCAGGTCCTCAGTAAGTACAATTGTGGTGGTTAAATGCGCTATTTAATTTAAATGTTGCTCATCGTTCCAAACAATCTTTGTTGGAAAGTGTGTCAAGTATCACTCGCAAAACTCAACTCTTTGGTTCAGACAATACCATGATGACATTTTCGGACAACTGCTTACGATGGTTATCTTCAGTGTGAACTCCACATAGTATGCATCGGTTGTCACATTTTATTGCTTTTCCAACACCTCTATCCCATTTGTGCATCTGGTACTTGGTTGATATTTCCTGTTCCAGGATTGCAAACACATGCCCTTCAAAGGAGGAGGTAGTAATCCGGCTATTGGTCCATGATAAACTGCTTTGATGATCGATGTTACTATCATCATGGAGCTTTCTACTAACATATCCACGCATAGTCTTCTGCTCATATAGGCTCGTCCTTTCATCTGATGATACGTTGCGATAGAGCCGTGCGACTTCTATGTATGTATGTATGTATGTATGTATGTATGTATGTATGTATGTATGTATAGTGGAGGCGCAATGGCCCAGTGGTTAGGGCAGCGGACTCACGGTCATAGGATCGTGGTTTCGATTCCCAGACCGGGCGTTGTGAGTGTTTATTGAGGGAAAACACCTAAAGCTCCACGAGTCTCCGGCAAGGGATGGTGGCGAATCCTGCTGTACTCTTCCACCACAACTTTCTCTTACTCTTTCTTCCTGTTTCTGTTGTACCTGTAATTCAAAGGGTCAGCCTTGTCACACTGTGTCACGCTGAATATCCCCGAGAACTACGTAAGCGACGGAGTGCCAACAACAAATGTATGTATATGTATGTGTATGTGTGCGTGTGTTTGTGTGAGCGTGCGAATGTGTGTAAATACATTACTTCTACATTTTCTGTAAAAGTACGTTTTGCGTTATAACCCCGCTAGGTGACATGCTAATCATAGAAATGAGGAATCGCAAACGATCGTTATATCAACCTACTGGAGTCTCAACGAGCTTTCGTACGCGTGCAACTAGCATTCTCTGTCTGTCTGTCTGTCTGTCTGTCTCTCTTTCTCTCTCTCTCTCTCTCTCTCTATCTTTCTCTCTCTCTCAGTCTTTTAGTCAGTGAATATTTAATATTGCAGATAAAATCTTTTGTCTGCACATATTCAAAGCTACGTTGATGAGCATGAGGCATCATTATAATTGGTGTGAAGGGAAAGATCTTGTCGGCAGAAACGATGTAAACAAAGTTAATGGCTTTTGTTACGTTGTCGTAATAAAACAACAATGGTTGTTCACTTTGATTATATGGTTTCTATTAACGTCATTCTTCCATTTTTATTGACAATTAGTGAACAGATATAATTACGTCACACACCATCCCATAATTATTTCTGAGCAACAGCTAGAAATAATTAGTTCGGTAGAATAAATTAATTCAGAAGCTTGATGGTGTGCTACACCTAATTTACTACGATTTTCTATCGAACTGAAGTTGTAAGTGCGCACAAAGACATACGCGCGCGCGTACAGGCATACATTAGAAGTAGGGATCTTATTGGTTTCGAAGAATGAAATTATCAACAGACTGTAATATCGAATAAATGGTTCAGCACTCTTTAGATATTTCTCCTTAGCGTAGAAGTCATAGACATAGACATGGCTCTGTGGTTAAGAGACTTACTTTCCAACCATTTAGTCATGGTTTCACTCTCGCTGCGCAGCATCTTTGGCAAATGTCTTCTATTGTAGCCCTGGGCCGACCAAATCCTTGTGAATGAAACGGAAACTAAAAGAAGCCTGTCGTATCTATCTATCTATCTATCTATCTATCTATCTATCTATCTATCTATCTTTCTAACTATCAATCTAGTTATTTGTTTAGTGGCGGTCTGCCCTTAGTAAGGTCCTGTGCATGTGAACCTCATCCAGCACTCTATGCAACTTGGGAGGGCTCATACCTTCCTCTGCCACCGTTTTACATACACACACACACACACACACACACACACACACACACACACACACACACACACTCGCACGCATGTACATTCAGGGAACTGATATATTGGGTTGGCAACTAAGTTCCCGCCAGTTTTTAAAATTTTAATTTTTTAAAGGTATAATAAAAAATAACAATTAAGTAATCAATAATGTATTCACCCTTGTTGTTTACAACTTCTTCCCAACATTCAACAAGATTTTCAATACCTCATTGGTAGAAATCACTCAATTTCAACTCGAATAATTGATCTAACTAAGCACTCAATTCTGCATCAGTATTGAACGAAACTCCGCGCATAGCATTTGAAAGAGATCGAAAGAGGTGGAAACCCGTTGGTGCCAAATCAGGAGAGTACGATGGGCGTGGCAGCACTTCCCAGCCATGCGTTTGAATGGTTTCCTTGATCATGTTGGCGATATGAGGAAATTGTGGCTCGTTGATTTTTGTTGTTATTTAAAGCATGCGGAATCCATGCTCCATATGTCTGAACCATTCTTATCGAGTGAAGATGCTTCTCTATAGCAGTGTGGGAGCATTCCATTTTCTCTGCTAGTTCTCTTGTCGTTTGACGAGAATTTTCGTGCAAAAGTTGGTTTAATCACTCTTCATCGAACTCAACTGGACGGCCAGAACGAGGTGCGTCTTTGAGGTCAAATTTTCCATTTTTGAATTTGGCATGCCAATCACGAGCGGTTCTTTCAGCTATGGCACCCTCTCCATACACAGAAAAAATGTCGTGAGCAGCTTTTGCGGCCTTAGAACCTTGATTAAAAGCAAAAAGATGGAGGTGTCGAAAGTGCACGTTTTTCTTAACTTGATATTCCATTTTAATGAGCTGAAAATAAAGCAAAATTAACTAAAATTAACTAGAGATAAATAAAAATGATTCCAAAATGATTCAAAAATAGAATTCTAGAAAAAATAGATTCCAATTTAAAAAAAAAAAAAACAGCGGGAACTTAGTTGCTAACCCAATATAAACAGGAAAAGTATATCCACAGTGATTAAGAACTCAATAAGACGTTAAACTCTTACACGTTATAATATTGCAGTAAATATAAGTGGATTATATACATAATAGGCTAACATATATTATAAGGTAAAACGATCCTTTAGAGCAGCGGTTCTCAACCAGAACCCATGCGGTCCTTAGGGGTCCATGTAAGATTTTGTTGTTAACGTTTATGTACAATAAGTTGCTTATACTTCTACAATACACAAAATATTTTTTGTGCAATTCCTAATAATATTCAATTATAAAATGCAGTAGGATTTTTTAATATACGTCGAATGGCTATGAAGATCTACCTGAGTAAAATAAAAGATCAAAGGAGTTCATAGGTAAAAAAAAAAGGTAAAGTTATCTTTTTGAGTCATGCCGACCCACAAGGGTCGGTTTCCCGGTTTCCATGGTGTATAAATTCCCCACCTGGACGGGACGCCGGTCCGTCGCAGGATTACTCATTTTTGTCAGCTGAGTGGACTGGAGCAACGTGAAATGAAGTGTTTTGCTCCAGAGCACAATGCGTCGCTCGGTCCAGGAATCGAAATCACAATCTTACGATCATGAGTCCAATACCCTAACCACTAAGCCACACATCTCCACTCCATAGGCAAAAAATGGTTGCGAGCCACTGCTTTAGAACATCATATATAGAATATAAAGTAAAAACGCATTGATTCCACCAATTGTCCACAACTCTTTCATTAGAAATAAAAATGATTAATTCCATAATTTAGTAATTAAGATAAATACTTAAATAATTTAAATTAATTTAAATTAGATTTATTTAAAGCAATGTTCATTCCAGATCATTAAGAGCATTATGAGCTATGTTAATAAGAAAGGCTGCTGGTTTGAATACAGCCGAGACAGAAAGAAGCTGATATCTGTTGACCTAAGGTAATGTTAGCGTTGTTGGCAGAATCATGATATTTTGCAGCGATTGGGATTTGTTTTACAAATGGATTTTCCGCTTTACAATTGTCTCGCCAAGTAATTTTTATGAACTTCCGTAAATTCCTCATTATTTCCTGTACTTTCATTTCTCCCCAACCCCCTCAAAATTTAAAATATCCGATAAAAGCCCTCTCGTTCCCTGTCACACCCAGCTAGGTATCTTGAAATGCTCACATCATAGGTGCTATCGTTATCTCTCAATTTCAAATACTACAACTAAAACCGACCCGCAATTTTAGTACCAAATTACTCAGAACCGCACTTTGGTCAGGCTCATTGCATCACATGCGTATTTTGTCATGAATTTTACATAGGTAGAACTGGACCCCTTTTTATGTGACTGCTTCTGCATATTCCTGAAGTATTCATCCCCACGTTAAGAGCAAACTCATAGCCTGCTATTTCAATTCATCTGGCCATC
>NC_142931.1:107027191-107044691 GCF_046866305.1 Octopus bimaculoides
AGTACAAAGTACATAAGGAATTAGAGGATGAACAGAAATATATATCTATATATATATATATATATATATATGTATATGAGTGTGTGTGTGTGTGTGTGTGTGTGTATGCATATCTATCTATCTATCTATCTATCTATCTATCTATCTATCTATCTATCTATCTATCTATCTATCTACCAAGCGCGCGCACACACACATACACACACGAACACACACACAAAATATGCAGGGTGTCTACAAAGTCAATAGACAAATAGAAAAACATTAAATTTACAATGAAAACTGGATACTGTTGAAATATTTACACTTTATTTTACACTCCTGCCTACTCAGCTGGCAAAATGAGTAGTACCTGTATGTCAAAGGGCCAGCCTTGTCACATTCAGTGTCACGCTGAATGCCCCTAAAAACTACGTTAAGGGTACACGTGTCTGCGGAGTGCTCAGCTACTCGCACGTTAATTTCAAGAGCAAGCTGTTCCGCTGATCAGATCAACTGGAACCATTGTCGTTGTAACCGACGGAGTGCGAGTTATATACAAATAGTTCATAAAGTTCTATATGGTGCACCATTCGTTGCACGAAGGACATCTAAGTAATATTCAATTTCTGTCTATGTGCTTCTTAACATGTGTTTTTCATTAATAGTCGCAATGGCAGCAATTATACTTTGCTTAAGGTCATCCAAGTCCTTTACTTTAGTGCGGTACACGATATCTTGCAAGAAAAAAGTTCACGGGTGCTATATCTGGGGAATGCAGTGGGGAGGGGGCAAGAAATCGGGCCATCTCTTCCTATCAAGCGATCTGGAAACCTTTCATTTAAAAATCCGCGGACGTTTACTCTCCAATGAGGTGGTGCTCCACCTTTCTGAAATATGACATTTGGATGGAGCTCTTCTAGTGGCATGATGTAGTCTTTTAGAACTTGGTCCAAAAAACAGCTGTTATTGTCTTCTCCAAAAGGGAAAATGGACAAATATCTTTGTAGCACAAAATTCTGCACCACACATTGACCTTCAGGCTGCTACGTTCAATTTCCCTGTTAATGTGGGGATTATTCGATTCCCAGATTTTTGCATTATGCTTGTTAAATTTTCCAGACATAGGGAAGGTTGCTTCATTCGTAAAGTAAATGCGATTATGGAATACATCTTCGATTTCTTGCAGAATTGTAACAGAAAATTCTTTTCGTTGCGATTTGTCATTTATCATTATCGCTTGAAATAACTGAGTTTTGTATGCATAAAGCTTCAACTTCTTATGGAGCACTTTATGAATTGCTGATCATGGTAGTTGCATGGAAGCAGTGCAGATGGACTTAGATGCGGAACGTTGAAATGACTGACGGATATGCTCAGTATCTTCAAAAGCTCTTGGCCCTTCAGTCCTCGGTTTATGTAGCACTGTCCTCATTTCTATAAATTGCTTATACCAGTCGCGAGCCGACTGATGCACTGGAGCTTGTTTTCCATATTGAGCTGTGTAATTTCTTTGTGTTTTAATATCCGATAAACCAAAACACACATTGTGTCTTTTCATGTGGAGTAACCATTGTCCGAAACATAAAAACACAACCTTACTAAAACTATTAATACCATTAAAAAACTCTGATAATATCATTTATTACAAAGAAATATAATATTATTACAAAAATTTAATTGCTATCTCTTCCAAGTTTTGTGGAAACCCTATATTAAACTAAACGAACGTGTATGTAATTACTTATTTTTCGGTGAAGACACGTAACTTGTGTTTTTCTTCCAGTCATAAGATAACCAATTTTTATTCTCGTAGTAATCAGTGTAATGAAGTAGCCGGACTAAAAGCGTGACTAGAATTTATTTTCATCTCTCTTCTTTCTGAGTTCGTATACCTAGTGGTTTTGAATTTCATCCTTCCAGAGTCGATCAAGTAAATACGGAGTACGATTCGAACGATGATACTTATCCCTTGGAAATGAGTAGCTTTTCGTTAGTATAACAAAATCTGTATTAAGTTTTTATAGTTACTATGCATTTTGTTTCCAGAGGAGATACTTGCATTTCAGCTTCAAAAAAGTCCCATACTGTATATCACGAGATAATATCGTCACCTTTGTCTAGAAACGAGGTGACCTGATGAAGATGAGTTAAAGTTTACCTCATAATCAAATAAGATCTGAATTTCACGAGCCAAACAGTAATGACCGTCTTTTTCTTCTCTCACAATACTTTAAAGTATTGCTCATAATTAAGGATGCATTAATTATCTTTTAGCTAACTGATAAAACATTCGACAAACACTTCAAAAGTTAAAGTTAAATGGAAAATACAATTTCCAATTCAGTTTTTAATTTGAAGGCTTTAAATATTTTATTTACCTTAACCAGCCATTTAATTTTTCAGTTTCGAAACGAGTAATTTTCATTCTTACGTCATCTTGGTTTATTTTTCTGTTTTTGATGTAAAATATTAACAAAGACTTGACACTCTTTTAAATAACTAAGCATAAAATTAACAATAAGACTGGTACAAGGCCACACATTTTTGTTTTGGTTGGGTAAGATAGTCTGTTGAAGAGACCCCAATACTTGCCTGGTACTTTAATTTGTCGACGTCCGATGTTCTTATCATTCTGTCAATCGACTGAGAAGAGCAAGATGTAATAATAGTTTCTAATTTAAACATAGATCAACAATTTTGAGGGGACGCTAGCATTTGACTAGTACCAATTTTATCGACATCGAAGGGATGGATGACAAAGTTAACTCGATGAGATTTGAACTCAAAATGTAAAAAGCCGGGTCAAATATCGCATGGAATTTTCCCCCGACGCTATAAGGATGTTATCAGTTGGCCACCCTTTGAAATGGTTTCTTATTTAGGCACACAATCAGTAACTGTGAAGGGAAAGGGTCTGTCGAAACCATCGACGCGAGTACTAGACATGAGTTTTATTTTATCGACCCGAAAAGGATGAAAGACAAAGTTCATTTGGGTAGGATTTGAACGTTAAATGATTCTGCCAGCTGGCCGCCCTATGGAGTAAGGTGTAATAAGGAGAAAGAGAAAGTATTTATAAACACAGTAAATAAGCAAAACTCAGCAGATAGAACAGAATAAAGATAAGTAGATTTTAGACACTCATTCATATGCAGTCTTTATCCTAGCCAAATCTTTCCCTTCTTCTTTCCTGTCTATTTATGTTTTCTGCCAGTATTTCAAACGCGTTAGCTTTTTTTTAAAATTTTAATTTATTCCTCTCAACCGCCTACACTTTTTTCTGCAAAATAGGGATAGTTTGTCCTGTTCAGGCTATATTATTAGCATTATCATGTGATTGAGAATTTAAAATCACTTCTTTCTAAGACATCTTAACGCTTCTAAAAGCAAATTTCGTTTGTTTGTTTACGTTTATCGTAATTTGAATTTAACACACACACACACACACACACACACACACACACACACACACACACACACACACACACACACACACACACACACATATATATATATATATATATATAATGAATCGCTACCACGCCAGGCGAAATGCTTAGTAGTATTTCGTCCGTCTTCGTGTTCTGAGTTCAAACGCCGCTGGGGTCGACTTTGCCTTTCATTTTTTCAGGGTCGATAAATTAAGTACCAGTTTTGCACTGGGGTCGATGTAATCGACTGGTCTCCGCTCCCAAAATTTCAGGCCTTGTGCCTATAGTAGAAAGGATTATTATTATTATTCAGTGGCCTTATTTTTATCACATGTTTACACTGAACTACCGAGCACAGCTCTGTGTGCCTTGGGTATTATTATTAGTATTATTATTAGGGCGACAAGCTGGCAGAATCGTTATAATATTATTAATAATAATAATAATTATTATTAAGGCGACGAGCTGGCAGTATTGTTAGCACTTCGGGCAAAATGCATAGCGGCATTTTGTTCGTCTTTACTATCTGAGTTCTAATTCCGTTGGGGTCGACTTTGCTTTTTGTCCTTTCGGGTTTGATAAAAAGTATCAGTTGAAGACTGGGGTTGATGTAAACGAGTAGTTCCCCCCATCCAAATTTCGGGCCTTGTCCCTATAGTAAAAGGGATTATTATTATTATTATGGTTGTCAGCTTGTGAAGTCATACATGTTGGACCTCCGTAAATTGTGTGTAATCAAGCATTTCGGCTGGTTGGTCAGAAGAGGCTGCAATGTTTATCAGTAAGCAGGTGTCTTTTTCCAGTCCTTGATTATTATGTCTAGGTAATTAGTTTTTATTACTTTGTCAGTTTGAACAGGCCTATCCCAGATGATTGTGACATGGTCATTGTCATATACTTTGTATGGCAATTGTTTATACCATTTCTTGATAGATTTTATGTTGTTGTGTTGGCATATTGTCCAGATATAATTACTTACTCAGTCATGCCTGCATATATATTTAGATTTGGCAAGGACTGGGCAGCCTGAGGTGATGTGGTTGACTGTCTCATTGTGCTGGTTGCACATTCTGCATTTGGTGTTAGGGACTGTTTTCATTATTTTGCTTTTATAGTTGTTTGTATTCAGGCATTGGTCTTGTGCAGCGAGAATCAGTCCTTCCGTTTCGGCTTTTCTTCCAGATATTTCCAGTTGGTTTTAACTTAGTTTCACTTCTTCTCTGTCATACCTTGCAGGGTATTGAGCATGGAGCGAAAAATCACTCCATTTCTTCTTTAGTATGTTTTGTAGTTCTGTTTTCATGTTTTTATTTTGTCGCTTTGACCATTTCTGCTATGTTGTCATCTAAGATCAATGTATCAGTGTAATTTGTTTCTGTTTCGCATTTTGTCACCGCTTTGTGTGTAAAGAAAAACGTTTTCTTTTTTCGTGTTGCTTTATTACATGTAGTAGTCTTATCATCATCATCATCATTGTCGTTAATATCTCACGAAAACTCTCAGCTTTATATTGCTGGGTATGATAGAAAGTGTCAGCTGCCTACAACCAGCAGACTAAGGTGATACTTGTTTACTGATCATGTTTCAAGAACCCTGCTGAAGACTCTATCAGTTCCAAGCAGTGATGACTCTTTAGATGCTCTACATTTACATTCGTTCCAATCTTTCTAAGCAACGTTGGTAGTTGTGTACAGCTACTTTCAAGCACATCAATACTTATTAGCGTCATGTCTACATTCTTCATTCCCCACAACCTGCGTATTTCCCACTTCATTATAGTTATTCACTTTTCTTCTCTATTATTATTATCATTATTATTATTATTATTATTATTATTATTATTGTTCAGTAGTTTTATTTTTATAACGTGCTTTCACTTCACTACCGAGCGCAGCTCTGTGCGCCTTGGGTATGTGCTGTGGTTTGCTGTGGTGCTCTTATGGTTACTGTATTGAAAGTGTTTTGCGTAGGATGTGTGCTGTGCCAAGTAGTGCAATTTTCTGTATGTTATATATATTTGTAAGTCCTGGTGTTTTTCTTATGTATTTGTCTGAATATTTTTTTATTATACCTAAGGCACCTACTATAATAGGAATTGTTTCTGTTTTTAGATTCCACATTCGAGTTACCTCTATTTCCAGGTCTTTGTATTTTGAAAGTTTTTCCATTTCTTTTAGAGGGACGTTGTCATCTGCTGGTATTGATACATCAATTAGAAAGCATTTTTTTCCTTCATGATCTTTGACAACTATATCTGGTCTATTGGCCTTAATTTCTCTATCTGTGTGTATTGGCATATCCCAGAGTATGGTTGCTTTTTCGTTTTCTGTGACCTTTTCTGGCGTGTGTTTATACCATCTTTTTTCTGTTGTTATTCCATAGTGTTGGCATAGCTTCCAGTGTATATAGGTCCCAGCTCTGTCGTATCTGTGAATATATTCCTTCTTAGCCAGGACTGGGCAGCCAGAGATAATATGATTTATTGTTTCTTGTCCATCTCCACATATTCTACAGTTACTTGTTATGTTTCGTTTCATTATATGTTTTTGGTAATTTCTTGTGGAGAGGCTTTGGTCTTGTGCAGCAATTAAAAATCCTTCAGTCTCTGCTTTGAGTCCTGAGCTTCTCAACCATTGCTGGGATTTTTCTCTGTCTATTTCTTTTGCATTTAGTTTAGCCCAGTATTTACCATGTAGGGGCTTTTCTTGCCATCGTTTTATCATGATCCGTTGCTGTTCTAGTTTTAGTTTGGATTTCATTTGTTTTATAGCTTTTGTTGTTTCTTCTGCTTCTTCTTCTTCTTCTTCTTCTTCTTCTTCTTCTTCTTCTTCTTCTTCTTCTTCTTCTTCTTCTTCTTCTTCTTCTTCTTCTTCTTCTTCTTCTTCTTCTTCTTCTTCTTCTTCTTCTTCTTCTTCTTCTTCTTCTTCTTCTTCTTCTTCTTCGTATTTGTTAGGTAGATTGATTTCTTGTTTGTATTTGTCAGCTTCCTTAAATACTGAAAACAGTTTTTTGTTTTGCTCGTGTTTTGTGGCTATTTGTATTAGTTTTCCTTGCTTCTGGAGTAGGTATTTTTGCAGTCCTATGGTGGTTATTTTATAATAGTTTTCCAGCTGTATAAGACCCCTCCCACCTTCTGTGCGTTGTATATATAGCCTTTCTATGTCAGATTTTGGGTGGTGCATCCTATATCCTGTCATTATTTTTCTTGTTTTCCTGTCTATTTTAGATAGTTTGTTTAGTGTCCAGTTAAAGATGTTGTAGCTGTAACTTATAACTGGGACAGCTAAAGTGTTGATACCCATTATCTTGTTTTTAGCATTGAGCTCTGTTTTTAGTATTGATCTAACTCGTCTATAGTACTCTTTCTTTATTTTTTCTTTCATTTGTGTATGTTGTATCCTATCTAGTTCATTGACTCCTAAATATTTATATGGTTGGCTTTCGTCTAGTTCTCTTATTTCATTGGCTTTATCTAGTGTTATATTGCTACTTTTAACTAATTTTCCTCTTTTCAGGATTAGAAAAACGTGCCAAAGCAATTTGGCACGTTTTTCTAATCCGAATTTCATATCTATTTCCTTGGTAAAGCCGTGTACTGTCTGTACTAGTGTTTCTAGCTCTTTGTCATTTATTATTATTATTATTATTATTATTATTATTATTATTATTATTATTATTATTATTATTATTATTATTAGTATTAGTATTATTATTATTATTATTGAGTGAGAGAGCAGTGCATGCCATCAAGTGACACAGTAAAATATACGAAGCCCAATATACCCATCATGACTACCTGTCTGATAAGTGTACACCAGCCATATGTGCGCGACATAGTGGTCTCATATCAAGATAAACAGCGCATGACCTCGCAGGTGGGTCCCAGTTAGAATTTTCTTCAGGTCGAGTAGCCCATCCCGCTCAAAAGATCCCTGAATAAGGTTTGTTTAAGGATGTTGAGCAAAAGACCCATGTTTCCAAAGGTGAATTATTCAAACCCCAAAGAATTCCTCTCAAAACATGGCTATGATGCTCCCCCACAACTTCTGCTCATGATCAGAGATGCACATATCGTGAGCCACTAAGGGACATGCTCAACTGGTTAAGGTCAAACAACTGACAAGCAAATCTGTGGTATTAAGCAGAATATTTGCTGTAGCCCATTATTATTATTATCATTATTATTATTATTACTGTTATTATTATTATTATTATTATTATTATTATTATTATTATTATTATTATTATTATTATTAATATTATTATTATTATTATTATTACTTTAAAAGGATTGACGTAACTCTTCACAAAAGTAAACAGACAAGACGAAGAGCGCGATGCGATTGCAATAGATATTTTATTGGTTGAACGATATTTCGACAGCAAGCCTGTCTTTATCGAGTTCAAAATAAAAAGTGATAAAAATGAAAAATCATAGAAATTCAAATCTAAAGTATGAACGAGATCAACCAGCATCCACACGTTGATGGAATGGCATCGTCAGTCTTTAAACTTCAATTTTATAACTGGCGATAAGAAAAACAAAAAACAGAAAGAAGAGAGAAAAAAGGAAAGAAAAAGGAAAGGAAAAGGAAGAAGAATATTTAATCAAGCAGTTTTGCGTAATTTTGATGATATTCTCTTGTAATTTTATTCATTGCTCCAGGGCGTGATGTTAATAAACCGCATACATGTTTCTCCTCATGCATTTTGAGTATTGAAAGTGAAGCAGATTCAGAATATTTCCTGAGAATATTGCACCTTCAAGTCTTTTTCAAAATTGCAGCCGTTTGAAGGAAAATGTTCGCCAAGTTCTGTTGAACTACTGTTATTGTGCCTGACGTCATATCTGTGCTCATTAAATCTTTCGTTTAATTGTTCTGTTGTACAACCAACATAAATAAAATTGTATTTCGTGCATTCTGCCGCGTACACCAAATGGGAATTTCTACATGTCCTACCTTTTGTATAAATCATTACATATCTGTTATGATTCATGATGAAATTCACTTGACTCATGTTGTTGCACAATGAACAGAGATAACCTCTCTTCTAACTGTTTTTCAAGGTACAGCGTGTCGGTACTCCAATGTTAGTTTTCTTGGCGTCAGAGTCAACAGTTTTCTTATATTTTTATTCCGTCTAAAGGCTACATGAACAACAAGATTGAAAATAATAACAACAGTCATAACTGTGTGGAAAACAATAACGACGACGACACCACCACCACCATCACCAACAGCAGCAGTAGAAGCGGCAGCAGCAGCAACAATAATAATACAATGAACCACAACAAAGCTTCTTCTTTTCTAAAGCCATCAGCAACTGGACTGTTTTTTTCAACGGATGACTTAAAAAATAAGGCACTGAAATACAAGAGTGAGATTATGAAATCAATGTTATATGCTTTAGTGAGGAGAAAAAACCTCCGAAAGACGAATAATTGTGCATAAATGTGTTTCTCGCAAGGAGAGGTAATTTGAATTTCCTACTCCGGCAGAGACTGAAACATGCCTCGAAGATGTGTGGCCCTCAGTGCTACACATACCGAAAGGTAAACAATATGGAATGGTAGCTGCTATATGCAGCAGTGAGCAAGAAGCCAGAAGAATGACTAGCATAACTTTTACGTCCCTGGATTTTGTAATGATTTCCCATTACATGGTGATACGTTGTCTCGAATTCGAGTGAAGAATATGCCGGGTCACCGTGATCCGGCGAGGGTTTTAGCCATTCTGGAGGAGCATGGGAGATTGTGAAGGTGAATTATAATAATGATAAAAAAATACTGATGCTGATTCCAGACCAATAGCACCACGTGCTTTGAGCTGAATTCGTTCTACGAGCATACAAAACTTTAAATCGCTTGGAACTGAGTCAAACTTTTACTAAACAATATATATACTTTTACCTAACATGTTGAGTGCCATTTTCTTTCGTTCCTCCACTCGTATATACATATATACATACATGCATACATGCATACATACATACATACACACACACACACACATATATATGTGTGTGTGTGTGTGTGTGTGTGCGTGTGCGTGTGTGTATGTGTGCGTGCGTCTGTGTGTATATATATTATATATATATTTAAGGCATACACACACGCGTGCGCGCACGCACACACACACACATACGTACTTCATCATGTTGAGCCGTCAATCTCTACACATTTTGTTTCTCCCTCTGTTTTCTGTTCCTCCATTTTTTCCCTCACAATCCTTTCTGGCGAAGAGCGTAGGCTCGAAACGTCAAGGACTTTTCCATTCTTCCCGAGTGTCAAACTTATACACCTGCTTGTTGTTCCTTCACCTGTCTTCGTCTTTTGTTTTCTGTAGAATCACACAACAAAATCGCTCACATAGCATTCTACACTTATGCATATCTCACAACACTCCTATACGTGCACATAAGCACTTTCCATTCTTATTAGCTCTCCCGTGGACCCGCATTCCTACTTGGTTCCTAACTCCTAACCTTTCTCCTGTTTTCTACTCCGCTTTTTCCTCTTTCACACACTTCATTTACTCTTCGTTTATACTTGTATTCTAACGGAGGACTAATGTTCGAAAAGTTAAGACTCTTTCCCTTCCTTTTTAAGCGTTAAACTAATACAATAAATTTTAAAACTGTCTTTCTAGTTCTGTCCTTTTTGTTGCTTTCATTGTTTTCGATTATATATATATATATATATATATATATATATATATATATATATATATATATATGTATATATATATATGTATATATATATATGTATATATATATATATATATATATATATATATATATATATATATATATATATATATATATATATATATATATATATATATATATATGTGTGTGTGTGTGTGTGTGTGTGTGTGTGTGTGTGTGCATGTGTGTGTGTGCGTATACAATTCTGGAATCATATTAATATATTGTTATATATTTGATATTACAGATGAAGCTGCAGTTGAGAAAACTAAGGTGAATGGTGCAAACGGAATTAGCACCATTGGTGATGTTTTGGAAGCAATTAGGGTGGGATTTAACATCAACTATACAGTGTCTAATACTTCAGAGAGAATTCCGTATCATACTTCACTAGCTGCTCAATATGGAACTTTAACATCCGAATCTTTGAAAACAATTGACAGGAAGTTAAAGGTAATTTTTAACACATTTTTTCTGTAGTCTGAGAACAGTAAAAAAGAAAAAATGTTATATTGTATGATATTATAAAACATGCACGCATAAATTCAATGACAGCACCTCCTCATACGAATGCAAACACGAACCAATGAAAGAGACTCTGCTTAGTCACTCAACTCGGTAGAAATAACATGCAAATCTCCCACAGGTTGTTCATTACTGGAATGCCTTATACCACATATCTACTCTATCAAGGCTAATGTAGGGCTAAAAGCAACAGTAACAACAACATATACACATTTAGAGACTTATAGTATTACGCACATATATCTATACATACACAAATAAATGATCATTGCATGTACGCTAACACGTACATACAATCATATATTTATGATTAAAAAATCACACACACGCGCGCACACAACACACACTATCATGCACCCTCACAGGCACATACACACAGACATACAAACGCACACATGCACATACACAACACTCACGTACACATTGATATTTATATCTACGACAACTACATATTCATGTATATACAATTAGACATGCGTAATATGTTTAGTACCCTTATATACGTGTATTTAACGAACACTTATACATAATCACACATATAAAGTAAATAGTACAGTAAATGTGAAACATGATATATGCGCCGTAAAGAATTCCCGATTATTTAAATAAGTTTTTATTTTATTAAATTTAGTTTGGAATTGCACAAAAATAATTAAAATTGGCTCTTCGACTTTCAATTGTAGCGAACATCCAAAATGACAGGATTTTGTCCCGAAGGCACCCGTAAGGTGTTTCGCTGAATGAACTCGCTGGAGTGATGGTTTGGGCAGTAGTATCATTCGATGGCGGAAAATCTCTGGTGTTCATTTATAACAGGACGAAGGTCAATTTAGCAATTTACATGAAAATGTTGGAGGATAATGTTTTGCCATGGGTGACCGAAGAATTTGGAGATAATTACGTGTTCACACAAGACGGTGCTCCTTATCATACGTCCAATGTGACACAGTAGAATCCTGTGTTTAGGATTTACTTAGAATCCTATATTTTAAACATGGGAGATTACAATTCTGCGAAAAATGTCATTAAGAATTTCAATCATTTAAAATGTTTTTGCTCTCTCTCAGTCCCAAACCAGGCAACTGGCCGTAGTTTTTAGATTTTTGATAAATCTTTAAAACTCTTATCAGCATTATATGTTTTAAGAGAGAACGATTTTACACAAATGAAATTAATTAGGGTTTGGAGTTTAGAATTAAAATTTAGGGTTAGTTTTAGGGATAGGCATTATGATTTAGAGTTTAGGATTTAGGATTTAGGATTAGTGTTTAAGGTGAGGATTCAGGGTAGGATTTAGTGTTCATGGTTAGGGCTTAGAGCACAGGATTAGTGTTTAGGAGTTAGAGTTAGGGTTAAGCATTTAAATCCTTTTCCAAATCTTGCCTTCCCAGAGATACACTTCACTAGAGTTGTCTCTACGTGATCATCTTCATAGGGGCACACAATAGTTGAAGCTGAGCACCAACCCATCGATCTTACCACGCATTGAACACCTACGAAAAATATCGGTGCTCCTCCGACTATTCGATTTTAAACAAATCCAAGTAAAATTGCATCTAAATTTAAACGCTCCTTCCCACCAAACGTGTATAATGACAAGGCCAAAATTCACCGTTTAAGCGATAACTTTATCGAAAAAGAATTTTGTATCTATCACGGAAAATGACCGCTTGTTGCTTATTCCTAGATCAATAGAAGTAAAGAAGACGTGTGATCAAAGGTATTCCAGCCTGAGCTATTAGACTTCTTTTGGAAAATGTTCAGAATCATATTATCCAGTGTTTCCTTTCTTCATTTAAGACCAGATCCTGTGATGTCAAATTTAACTGATACTTCTACTGGTAGATCAAATATTTGCCTGCCTGCCTACCTACCTACCTACCTACCTACCTACCTACATACATACATACATACATACACACATACATACATACATACATATATATATATATATATATATATATATATATATATATACAATTAAACCTTGGGAGAGGCATTATATCCACATCAAGAATCTTGCACTCGAAATACACATACGAAATATATGTGTATATGTTTATATCCCTCGGGCTACTTGTCATTCATATTTGAACACATACACGCACGCACGCACGCACGTACGCACACACGCACATACACGCGCGCACATACACACGCATATATATTATATGCATCAAAGCCTTGTAATGATGCTTCTAAGAAAATGTATAACTAAATAGGTGGGTGTAAAAATTATGGGTTTGTCTTCGTAGAGAAATACTAAGTTTTATTATGCAGATATTAAATTGCAAACAAGCAAGTATATTGCTATCTAGAAAGTATAACTAAAAGATTTGTTCGCCAATAACTCGTAAAACTAACCAACTTTCACCAACTCCTTATGATTTAAATTTCAAATTTTTTCAAGTCTACAAAGAAGGGGGAATTAAAGTTTAAAATTTTTTATTGATACGCGTAGTAGTGGGTGTGTGGTAAGTAGCTTGCTTACCAACCACATGGTTCCGGGTTCAGTCCCACTGCGTGGCACCTTGGGTAAGTGTCTTCTACTATAGCCTCGGGCCGACCAAAGCCTTGTGAGTGG
Organism: Octopus bimaculoides; assembly: GCF_046866305.1. Lineage (NCBI taxonomy): Eukaryota > Metazoa > Mollusca > Cephalopoda > Octopoda > Octopodidae > Octopus > Octopus bimaculoides. The sequence goes on from NC_142931.1 coordinate 107,040,422, forward strand.
ATTTGGTAGACGGAAACTGAAAGAAGCCCGTCGTTTATATATATATATATATATATATATATATATATATATATATATATATATATATATGTATGTGTGTGTATATGTTTGCGTGTCTGTGTTTGTCCCCCCAACATCGCTTAACAACCGATGCTGGTGTGTTTACGTCCCCGTAACTTAGCGGTTCGGCAAAAGAAACCGATAGAATAAGTACTAGGCTTCCAAAGAATAAGTCCTGGGGTCGATTTGCTTGACTAAAGGCGGTGCTCCAGCATGGTCACAGTCAAATGACTGAAACAAGTAAAAGAGTAAAGAGAGAGTATAAATCTGATTTTGCTTCTATTATCACTAACAAATTGGACAAGTATCTAAAACAGAGCTCTTTCAATCCATCCATGGTTATTGATTTGCATAAGTATAAATATACATGATAGTCTCTCCAGTCGAAGACGACGTATGAGTGCTCAGCGTTTTGCCGAACGAGCTGTACAAACGATTTGTTTATAGTAAATTTGTTTATAGTAAATGTATGTGCTGTACATGGACGGAGTGAGCACTCCCTCCATCAAATCGACATTGCCTGAACAAGTGCACGGTGTACCACGCGTCATGTGTCGAAGTGATCTCAGAAAATATGAAATGAAGAGTTTTTCTCAGGAACACAACGCACCACCCGGTCTAGGAATGGAAATCACGATCTCGCAGAACCATAACCACTTAGCCATGCGTTCTCCCATGCATCCTCAGATATACATATACATATAAATACTCATACGCACGCGCACACATTCATGATACGTCTCAAACTTGGATCGATTAGGCCAAATTCTTAAGGAGGAGGAAGAGAGGGAAGAGGAGGAGGATGATTTTACAAGAAAGGGTGGGGGAGGCAGATGTTTAAAGCAAGATGGTGATGAAGAAAGGATGGTAGAGACATTATTCTGCTTGAACAGTTTAAAATAGCTTTGTTGAATCTAGGTAGATACTTTCTTATTTTTTTATTGCCCACAAGGGGCTACACACAGAGGGGACAAACAAGGACAGACAAACGGATTAAGTCGATTACATCGACCCCAGTGCGTAACTGGTACTTAATTTATCGACCACGAAAGGATGAAAGGCTAAGTCGACCCCGGCGGAATTTGAACTCAGAACGTAGCGGCAAACGAAATACCGCTAAGCATTTTGCCCGGCGTGCTAACGTTTCTGCCAGTTCGCCGCCGTATCTAGGTAGATACTTTCTGTTAAGTTGGTTATAGTTAGTATTAGATATAAGTGATTGCTTTTCATGTTTCTGTCCATTCAAGCATGTATGTAAATACAGATGTGAAAGATTATATGTGTGTAGGTGCGCTAGTCAGGAATATGTTAAATCGAGTTGTTTATTTTGAAAGCTTGTGATATTGTTGAGTTCATTCAAGTATGTATGTAAATGGAGGCTGGGAGATGGCAGCAGAAGCCAGAGAACAGTTAAAATTTAGTGGTTTCTGTCTAAAGGTTGCATCCGAGCAAATCTTGAACTTAGTAAAAGGATCACTTTTAAATAATGGCTTTATAGATAAAAAGGAACATTGTTATTAAGTTCAACAAGAAGTTTTTCTGACAAGATCACTTAGAGGATACGTTTTCAATATTTACGATGAAATAAGCATTAATTTTTACCCTCTGATTTTTTTTTTGCTTCTTTGCCGATTACTTTATACCATAGTGATTAAATTCAAATCAATTTTACCCTTTCAAAACGAGTTTAGATCAGATTAATATCATACACTGCATGCTGTATGAATTCAAAGCCAGTTCATTCCTAGCCCTATTATCTCCCCTAGATTGTTGTTTTCAGTTTGCTACATTTAATAATAAACTTCCGAACGTTCTTTTTAATATTTATAGCGACAGTATTTACTACCTAAATCTGTAATATTAACAACTAATTTCCTGTTTTTTTTACCTCATATTTAATACACACAAACGAATATTAGTTCTTTCTCTAGCACAACTCCATTTTACGTAGCTCTTTAAGCATTTCTACCCCTTAATACTTGTTTATGTTACATTCCAGCAGCCATCTATACACTACATCCTCTAGTTTAACTTCATTTACATGTACAAATTTTTATAAATACAAACCACACCTAATATTGTTTATAACTGTCAGGTTAAATCCTAATTCAAACATTTGGACATTTCTATAAAACTTCCTTTGCACGATTATTTGGATTCAGAATTACTTATCTCCTTAATCTTCTATAGAGGGAACGTCTCATAAAACCTTTTTTCACTTATATTTTCAAATAACCGTTAGTTGCATTAGTTTTAGTTTATACATAACTAAACTCACATTCATTATTATGATGCTCGCATTTCTCATAAGGATAAATATGAATATCCAAATCAAATTAATTTAATTATTTCTTTTGAACCATGAATTTGCATGTTTGTATATCACTGTTTGAAACGATCGTATGCATAAATTAAAAATCCCTTAAATTTTAGCATCTCATCTCCATTTTTAACAAATTTGTTGTGTTTGATGGGATACCTTTCCATAAATTCACATAACAAACCATATACAAGTATTATTTTCATATTCGCAAACTTACGCCAGTGAGATACCAGCAAAATATGAAATATCTATATTAGAAATCGTTTGTTCGAATCCTTCAAATTAAAGGACGAAAAATAATTCAACCATTTCACACACACACGCACGCGCGCGCGCGTACACACACACACACGCACGCGCGCGCACACGCACACGCACGCACGCACGCACGCACATGCGCACGCACGCACACGCGCACGCACGCACGCACACACACACACACACACACACACACACATACACATATTTTTGTTTATAAATATATATATAAATATATATATTCATATATATATATATACATATATATATATATATATACATATAAATATATAACTATATATAGATTCATACACATATACACACATATACACATATACACATATACATATATACACATATACACATATACACATATACACACATATACACACATCTAAATATATAAAAAAAAAATATATATATCTGAATATATATATATATATATATATATATATATATATATATATATATATATATATATATATATATATATATATAAATATATATATATCTAAATATATAAAAATATATATATATATATATGAATATATGTATAAATATACATAAATATATATATACATATATATATATATATATATATATATATATATATATATATATATATATATATAATCCAAGAGAGTTAGGGTTTGAGGACTCAACACACTAAGGGATAATATATATCCAATATACTGCTTGGAGGGTATCCAATTATTGTTACACTAATGCTATACCAAGTGCAATAAGTGGGTGCGGATAAAAGGTTTTTTTACCCTAAAATAATATGGCAATAAGAAAATGGAGGGGAATATGAAGTACTCATCAATTTGTAGACGCTGTATTCCGTTGATTAATCTGTTTATTTTATGACCTTTGTCATTTTGGTTACAAAATAAACAGATTAATCAACGGAATACAATGTCTACAAGTTAATAAATACCTCATATTCCCCTCCATTTTTTTATTGCTATATATATATATATATATATATATATATATATATATATATATATATATATATAGATAGATAGATAGATACATATATATATATATATATATATATATATATATATATATATATATATATATATATATATATATATATATATATATATATATATATATATATAAATATATATATAAATATATATATATATAAATACATCAATATATATATATATATACACGTATATATATAAATATATACATATATAAATATATATATCTATATATATATAAATATATATGTCTATATATAGGAAAATTAAAAATAAGCCAGAATGCTGAACTGGAAGCATATTTTAATAAAGATTTCTTCTAACTGGTTTTCATTGCGAAAGAGCAAATTATCAAGAAGAAGGAGAATGAAAATGTTTTTTTACAAAGAAGTACAAAATGAAGAAAATAATATATAAAACAATAATATATAAAAAAATAAATATACCCATACATTATATTGTCTTTGAGCTTTTGTAGTTCAATAGTAGTTCATGTATAAACTGGTAGGAAAAATAAGGATGCATGAGAGTTGAGAGTTTTGTTAGGTTTAAAAAAAGGGTTAAAAGTTTGTGTTAAGCAGGAAATGTGGTGTCAAAACAGGAAGTGTGTGTAAGGGGAGACAAGTGTTTT
>NC_142931.1:107049691-107067191 GCF_046866305.1 Octopus bimaculoides
TGTAAGGGACGACCGTGCGAACTCATAAAAGGAGAAATGGTGACGAATGGAAAAACAGAGGACTCCTTTTCTTTAAACGTGTCACACGGTCGAACATACGAATATATATCAAAGATGATATAGATGATATGTTATGCGACGATAACATAGATGACCAGTAATGAAAGACCACAACCGTATTAGATGAATAACAGAAATATTTATTGTAGCGTTAAAGATGTATGTCTGTGTGAGAGTGTGAATGCGACATATAATAACATAATCAAAGACAGGCCGTCATACAAAGAAAAGTGTGTATGTGAGTGATACATGTGTGAGTTATTACAGCAGATAGAAAGAGTCAGTAAATGACACGTGAGCAATTATACCAGTTCGTTAGTACACTATAGGAAAAGTTCTGTATGTGAAAGTGAGGAGAGGCTGAGTGTGGCAGTGCTGATCACTAGTTGTGATGTCGTGGCATCGATGCCCGGCCGTGATTCTTGTTATACAGATGTTCATCGCTGGCTGAGAATTTCTTGTCTGTTTAAGAACTCTTGTCTGTTTATTTACCGTGGTGAAGCTGAGTCACCTAACAGAATCGAAGAGAGAGATGTGCCGCGGAGTTTGGTGTGGTGTACATAGTAAATCGTGTTGACGCTGGTAGCGATTGTTGCTGGTTAGTAGTAATCGTAGAATCGTGTTGGTCATGATGATGATGCTGGATAGTAGTAGTAGACTCTTGTTGCTGATGTGGCGACGGCGGAGGTCATCGTGGCTGGACGAAGCTGCTGAAGTGGTCGCTGGCTGCTGCTGCTGTCGTGTGGTACACGGAACAGTTCTCAAAGAGAAACTGGACCGAGACAAATTATTGGGTATGAGTTAAAGCTATTTATAACAAACTATGGGCTCCCGATGGCTTCAGAATTTTACTCTATCACGTGACCTTATTAGGGGCCGTGATTGGTCAGTTTGCGTTCTGGCGGGAAGGGTTCGAAGAAGTTGCCGATTCGAATAATGATCAGTCACGTGATGGACAAGGAATGGGTTCTCTACTACGCTCGCATTTATTTATATTTAAATGAGAAGATTGTATGTAATGGCGATAGTAGTTTTGTATCTAATGGCAGGAGGTAGTTTCACTACATATATATATATATATATACACAGAGAGAGAGAGAGAGAGAGAGAGAGACAGACAGACAGAATTAATTGCGTGTGATTAAAGGTACAATTATACATAAACATATTTACATACTAAGATGCTTATACACACATACATATATATACAAGTAATAAAATATATAAACATCGATACATACATATCTATACTCACACTTATTCACTTTCATACACATGTACATATATTTGCACACACGTAAACTCATGTGAAAGTAGAGATTTATGAAAATTGTTTAATGAACCTTTAATATCTCGAGAAAAACTCAAATAGAAGAAAAGAGAAATTAACCAAAAGGTAGGGTATGTTTGGAATTTTATTATTATATGCTAATCGAAGTATATTTTAAAATCTCAGTTTCTGTATATGTATTTTTATATTAATTCATACAAAAATACACATGCAGAAACACAGTCATATTTAAATATATGTAGTCCAGCATACAGTAATAAAATTCAAAACATAGAAATCTATATTTTGCGAGTAATTTATACATTCTGTATCGAAATTAAGACAATGCAATGGTCGTGGCTAAAAGATATTTATGCAGACATTCCTATAAATCTTTTTATCGTAAATTAGTACTTCTGAGTCGTAACAAAACAAACAAAAATCTAGTATGTGTGTCAACTTAGAACTATTGCGTGGATTAAGACGTTAGGCAGAGAGTTACAATACGAGTTTTCTTCTACTAACTTGTTGTAAACAATGTCTTACACATTAAGTGAATCTAATATTTAACAATTAGCCAGTGTCTTAGTTCTATCATAGTTGAATTTCTTTACGATTTGGCTAAGAATTAATTTGTAGTTCATTGGTTTTGTTTAGTTAATTTTTATCAATTAATTTATCAATTATTTTTATCTATTAAAGTATCATGTAATTAATATTTTATTCTTTTTGTTTCTTAATTTTTATTTGCATGTAATACTTCTAGATCCTCACTCGTGCACAATCGAAACTCTTTCGGCCACAAATGGTCTTACTGACTTTAGAATAATCATTTCGATTTTAAAAACAAAGGAATTAAATTAAAGTCCATATATGCTCAGCTAGGGATGTAGAAGGTTTTTATTTTGTGTTAGAAAAGAATGTTGGTGCGTAAAACGTCAAAATTTGAAATAATTAGAGGTTAAGAGTATATATTAACATTTTTCATTGTGTGAAGATTTTATAACAATATATCTTTATTAAGATATCTTCATAACGAGGGAATTCATTCATGATGCTACAGTTACATTTATGCCTAAATTTATAGATTTACACACACACACATACACACACACACACACACACTGATTCACTTACGCATATTCACACATGCACTAACGCACACACATATACACGTACAAGTATAGGCATACAAACACGTACATGTATACATATATACAAGTGCTTATATATATGCACAAGCATGCACACAGACATGACAGAAGTAAATAGACACCTTTATAATCATTAAAATTTAAATTTAAATCTGAAATTATACACTTAAATTATTTATTAATTGTTATAATGTGAATATTTAATATTTAGTAGACATGCCCATTGCGTTTTTGAATGCAAGGAACTTTTTAGGCATGTTACTGATCAGATGATGAATATTGTCTTGCGGAAATTCTTGCCAAGTTTCATGCAGTAATCTCAAAAGATCTGGTTTTGTACATGCTTTCTTGCTCTTTTTTATGAAGTGTCCTGTCCATTATGTCCCAGACGTGTTCAATAGGGTTCATATCTGGTTACTAGCTTGGCCATGGATGATTTTTAATGCCATTCTCATCCAACAAATCATGGGTCATTTTAGCCGTGTAACAAGAGTCTTCTTTTACTATTTCACCACTGGAGAAGATTTGAAGGAGTCCTTTATGTAATATGGACACACATATATATATATATATCTGAGCTTGTTTCCCTCACACTCCACTAGCTCTGATCAACCATTACTCCAAATTGACCCCTACACCATCACACAGTAGCTGCTGTGTTGGCTGCAATCTTTCCGCGTTAAATACTTGATCACAGAGTTTCCAGACCCACACTCTACCACTGTAAGGAAATATAGCAAATCTGGAGTTATCAGAGAATATGACAGTGTCCCAAAATGCTACTGGCCTCTCCACCATCTCACTGGTCTAGTTTTTTCTCCGCTTGATGTTAGCTGGTCAGAGAAGTGGCTCTGCCATAGTAGCCGCGTTTGTGGAGATACCTGACAGCTGTTCTGGGACTGACATCAATCTGTTCTGCTATGTCAGCGGCCTTGCAACGAAGATTATCCTCCACACTTTTCTTAACATATATTAATAATATATATATATATATATATATATATATATATATATATATATATATATATATATATATATATATATATATATATATATATATATATATATATATATATATATATATATATATATATATATATATATATATATATATGTATATATATATACGTATAACACACGCACGTATGTATGTATGTTTGTATGTATGTATGTATGTATGTATGTATGTATGTATGTTTCTATCTATCTATCTATCTATCTATCTATCTATCTATCTATCTATCTATCTATCTATCTATCTATCTATCTATTTATCTATCTACACACACACACATACACTTATATATTAATATTTGTTTTTATATGAGGTTATATGTAAAAACTATTTAACATTAAACTGAAGGATCACGCAGTAATTCTATGAAGAATGCTTATGTATTAAATTTTTTAAGGAAAAGGTTAACAAATATAAGCTCTCTCTCTCTCTCTCTCTCTCTCTCTCTCTCTATATATATATATATATATATATATATATATATATATATATATATATATATATTAGATTTATCACCGAACCCACTATTGTAGAGTGCTTCGTTGTACGGTCTTTCGATTTTCTTGAATATAGATTCCTTTGATGGTAAATTGGTGAGTTTTTATATGTTCTTTCCAAAGTTTTTAACTAAACTTTAAGGATTGTTAAAAAAAATCTATGTATATAGTGGATATTTTCATTTTTTAATGAATTTTGTACATGGAAGCTTCTAACTCTAAATTAACTGCTTTGGGATGTATGACATCTTTAATAGAGAAAATCAAGTTTTGCAATAACTTTGTTCTACTCACAAGATGAACCTCCAAAATAAGGCTTGAAAATACAAAGAAATTTACAGTCTGATAAAGACCACCAAGTTGAAACTTTGAAGTAACTGCTAACCTTATTCTTATAAAAATAAAACATGATACTCTAGTGTAAGTTAATGTTATAACTTAATGTTAACCTATGTTTGACTATTTTTATATATAACTATACAAATATCACACATATTGGCATATTGGTCGTTGAGCGTGAGCATGTTTATGAACGAAATCTACAAGAGTTTGCATTTTAACTTTTGTTTTTCAGGTTATGATTGCCGGAACTAACAGATTGATGAAAAAATTACAGATGAGGGATGAATACAAAGACAACGAAATTCCGTTTGAGGAGTATCTTGGTGTAATGAACCAAAATGTCTTAATTAAAGAAATGGAAGGAAGCAAATACAGAAATTCCGATTATTTGACCTTCCAAGAAACGAATTGGTTTAAATTCGATGGAAGTCCTGAGCAAGATAAGGTAATATACTTGTATCGATTGGTTTACTTGTCACGTAGTTCAATTAAATTATGACCTTATTACTAATTAATTTCAAAAGCTGTACGCAAATTATTGATCCTAGAATCTACTTATAACAGTTGAGGTAGATTCGATTTAGTTGATTTTAAATATTTTGGTTTTACCGATTCGTGTATTTCCTTTTACAGAGCCATTGCCAGAAAATAGTAAAATGCTCTAATGATTCTGGGACTTAGACCTTAAGACGCTTATCTAGTAGTAATAACAATGATGCAATCTTAAAGAAGGGACCTTTTCTCCAGAATAGTCATTGGGTTAGGAATTCAAAGAATAAGTTTGAATACATTTCTTCAGTCATTTACTAAATTGGCTAGGTAGATGCTCTCTGATTAGGCAAAACCAAATAATGTTGCTGGAATATTTGGTAAGTCTCTTGTTTATACGAAGAAAATATATTTAAATGTGGGTTACCATGCATAAAGATATGATTCAAAAATAACTTTCAATCAATTGAAATTATAATCGTAAGTAGAAAAGATGAAATTGTTTTCAAATTTTAGCTCAAGACCAGCAATTTCGAGGTAGAGACTAAGTCGATTATATCGACTTCAGTGCTAAGCTGGTACTTATTTTATCGACCTCGAAAGGATGAAAAATAAAGTCGACTTCGGCGGAAGTTGAACTCAGAACGTACAGACGGATGAAATGCCGTTAAGCATTTTGCCCAGAGTGTTAACGGTTCTGCCAGCTCATCGACCCCAGAAGGAATGCTAATAGCATTAATAAATGTTACTTTATATTAGTTGAAATAAATTTTCACAGATTCATTAGTAAATGCTTCCTGCTTAGATAAACTGTGATAAATCTATTGTGGATAAACATATAACAATATACCTGAAGTGTAGAAAAAAATTATGCTTTATAATTTGTCTTAGGTATTTCTGATGTATCTTCTTTTGCTATTACTTACATTACTCAACACTTTACCCTTTTCTGAGGTGCTTAAGTAATGATTTCAGAAACTTCCCCGCCCCACTGTTTTCTGTTTACTGTTTTCTGCAAACTTATGAGTCCATCGAGTTATATATTTAATGATTTAAATATAATTTTAAAACAATCTTAATTATGGAATTATTTTGTTAGTCATTTTCTGACCAATTGTAAGTTTTCAAGTCTGAGTGTCTTTCACTTAACCGGCAAAGTTTATGAATATTTTCTCCACAATCGATTGTGTCTGCGTTCATCTTGGATTAATATCCTGTATTTTCCATTTACTTAGAATACATGAGCAATATGTCGCCATTTAAATCTTAGGATAGAACAGAAAGACCATCTGTGAATAAGATATGTTATCTCATTTGTTATGATTTTTCTAAGGCTTCATGGCACTGGATCGTATGTGAAGTTTACTGAAATGAACAAATCGCAAAAAGAGATGTGATTGATAATTAATTTGTCTGCTAAACCAGCATATATAAATATATTTAGATAGACGACTTGCAAATCACTAATTAATTGCTGCGACATTAATTTTATTGACATCTACTGCTTTGTTTAGGTAAGGAGAAAGTTATTCTCAAGGAAAATTATTTCAAGTGATATCTTGTAGGCGCCTAATTTAAGATCTCAAAGTCTGGAATAAGCATAACATTGAGAGGAGGGAAATAAAGGCTATTCGACACATCTAAGTTGCATGCCTAATAAAACCTTAATGAGTTACAGGAAGTAACACCGTTTTGAATCTAGTCGTCGCTGGACAATTTCTTCATTGAAGAGGTCCAAATCTATTGCATACCATTTTCTAAGAAATGGGACTTAATTTGCAGTCAGTTAAAACGAGACAAATAAGTATCTTCTTGTATCAGAATCAGAGACACTCTGAATTTTTTAATACAAATGTAAGGTAAATTGGCAGCGAATACATTAGTTAATCAAGCATTAGTTAATCTTATATCTAAATGCAAGTAAAAGCAATAATCTAGCAGAATCGTTAGAGCGTCAGACAAAATACTTTACAGTATTTCTTCTAGCACTTTATGTTTTGAGTTCTAATTCTGCCGAGGTCAACTTCGTCTTTCATCCTTTTGGAGTCTATAAGACAAAGTACCAGTCGATTTCTGGCCTTGTGCTTAAATTAGAAATCCCATCTATTGTGAAGTTGTGATGAATAATCGGCTGAAAGTTATGAATAATTCATTGTGATAACGAATGTATATACTTGTTACAGTCCACTAGTTTTATACTTGTGCAGTTTAGGGTTATAATACATAACCCCCCGAACATGGAATCGAACGGAAACAGATTACAATGCAGAATTGTGAAATCTGAAAATAGTTACAAAGAAGCAAGCATCCTTGTCCAGCATCCTCTTATCTTGATTATACTGTCTGTCGCATTGAATATCAAATTGAGATACTGAGCATTGAACTGATTCTTGCAAACAACTGGTACTTATTTCGTTAGTATATCCTTCGCTAAGTCGAAAAGTAAAATCTACTCTGTTGGATATCTCAGCTGCAAGCTAGAAATGCTTTTTGTACTGTTTAATCCAGTGCTTTGATTTTCTTTCAGATATTTACAGGGGTTGGACAAAATAATGGAAACACTTAGCATCAAAGCATCATAATTTTGAAATATCTTTAAAAACTGTCAAAAGCTTCTTTATTTTTATGTTTTTTGATTTATTATTAGTGTTGCTTAATATGTTTTGCTAAAATTGCTGTTTTTTCTAGATATCACCAGAAAAAGGTAATTAAAATTCATTAAAATGACTGATCTATCGGACTTTCAAACATGTCAGATTGATGGTGCTCGTATGGCAGGCGCTAGCGCAACGAAAACAGCCGAAATGGTTGGTGTATCAAGAAGTACTGTCTTGAAAGTTATGACAGCCTTTGAGAAAGAGGGAAAACCTCGTCGAAACAAAACTCCGGAAGAAAACCAAAACTTTCAGATAGGGACCGTCCGACTCTTACGCAAATTATTAGAAAGGATCACAAAAGTACAGCTCCCAAAATTACTGCAGAGCTTAATGACCACCTCTAGAACCCAGTTTCCGCAAAAACCGTTCACCGGGGGCTGCACAAAGCTGGATTTCACGGGAGGGCCGCAAGCATAAAACCACTACTTTCAAAAACAAACGTTGCAAAGCGATTAGAACGGAGTAAAAACCTACAGAATTGGTCCGTAGAGAAGTGGAAGAATGTTATTTTTTCAGACGAGTAATCCTTTACCTTATTTCCGACCACCGGCCGAGTATACGTGTGGAGATAGCCAAAAGAGGCATTTGACCCAGACTGCCTTCTTCCAGCTGTTAAACATGGAAGAGGGTGATGAGCTGGGGGGCTATATATTGGAAATCCGCCGGCCCAATGGTTTCCCTTCATGGCAGAATTAATAGTGAAGACTATTTAAGAATTTTATCTGATCAAATTCAACGTATGGTTGCAGAAATGTTTCCGAAGGGAAACGCAATCTTTCAGGAAGATAATGCACCAATTCACACATCTAAAGTTGTTACTGAATGGCACGAGGAACATTTTAGTGAAGCTGAACATCTTATCTGGCCACCACAGTCTCCAGATGTCAATATCATTGAACATTTATGGTACATTTTAGAAAACAAGTAAGGAGTTGATATCCTCTACCATCATCACTACAAGAATTGGAGACTGTTTTAGCTGAAGAATGGACAAAACTTCCTTTGGAAACAATTCAAACTTTGTACGAGTCCATACCTTGTAGAATTCAAGCTATAATTACTACCAAAGGCGGTATTACTCAATATTAAAATAAGGTTGTTTGAAATTTTAAGGTGTTTCCATTATTTTGTCCAACCCTTGTATATAAAAAAAGTTAACATCATCAAATGAAGTAAACTTTTGTTTTATTTTATATTTTAGTCAGAAGAGGAAAAATTTCACCTGTGAGAATTGAAATCGTACAGATTGATGTGATTTCTGTTCAAATCGAGCCTCTGCAGTTTAATCTACCGATTTTGTATCATTTCTGATTTATTTTTCCAGTCATTTATGGTTGGAAAAATCCTGTACATTTCTTAAATTTATTTCTTCTATGCAATATTATGTTCTAGATTTATCAAGTAGAAGCATGGTTTGCCAATCTGATCAACGATATGGATGTTTTAACTGACACAGAAATCAACATTATTGATTTCGCAAACATTGTTGCAGCTACTGGGGCTGCAGTAAAAGATTTTTTCTCAGTTTTTGTGGCTGCCGACAATATCGAGCGTAGTATAGTAGACGTGGGTATTCTGCGATATCCGGACATAGAAAGACCCTTTTTCAAGGTATCTATTCTGTTTTTCTTTTATAACAACCAAACAAAAGGGTCAAATTGTGTGATTACAGGTAAGTTTACCGCCATCAATTCACCGCAGGGAAAGTTCACTGCCATCAATTCACCGCGAAGAAAGTTCACCGCGGGGAAAGTTTACCGAAAAAATATATCCATAGTATCTCGCCATTAATAGTTAAAAACTACTTTATTGAAAAAAAAAAGAACCTAAAACGGGAATTGATGACGGTGAACCTGCCGGCCATGAAATTGTGTGTGTGTGTGTGTGTGTGTATGTGTGTGTGTGTGTGTGTATGTGTGTGTGTGTGTGTGTGTGTGTGTGTGAGTGTGTGCGTGTGGGTGCAGCTAGTGAATTTTCTTTCTATTTCTGTAGACAGTTGTATTTCAATCACAAGGCGGCTACCCACCTGCCCATATCAATTTCCATTCATTCCACAATCAAACTATTGTTTTAACTTATTCATTGGCGTGTTTGATAAATAGGTGAATGAAAGGGAAAAGAAAATGGTACATGTGTCTGCGGAATACTCAACCACATACTCAATTCAAGAAGTCGACTGAAGGACTGAATGTCATTCTCAGAAACTACTGGAGAGTCTCATCTTTTATATATGTATATGTACGTGTGAGTGTGAGCATGCGAGTATGAGCCCGTAAGTATGTATGTGTGTGTGCATTTGTGCGTGCAAGTGTGTTCATGTGTGTGTAGAGGAAAGCTCACTTAATCTCGCTGAGTTATGTGAGTAGGTCGGATTCAACCAATCTGCGGAATATATGATATCAAGGTCAAGAATATTGAAAATTCAGATTGTTCCATCAAAGCTTCATGGAAACTAAAATGGCTGTAGTTTAGACTACTTTCAGTTTAAATTACAGCACTTTTACACACACACACACACACACACACACACACACACACACACACACACACACACTACACTGCCTTTAGTCGAGTAAATCGACTCCAGGACTTATTCTTTGGAATCCTAGTACTTATTCTATCGGTCTCTTTTGCCGAACCGCTAAGTTACGGGGACGTAAACACACCAGCATCGGTTGTCAGGCGGTGTTGGGGGGAAAAACAGATAAACACAAACATATATATATATATATATATATATATATATATATATATATATATATATATATATATATATATATATATATGTATATATATATATATATATATATATATATATATATATATATATATATACAGAGAATAAGTCCTGGAGTCGATTTACTCGACTAAAGGTGGTGCTCCAGCATGGCCACAGTCAGATAACTGAAACAAGTAAAAGAGAGTAAAAGAGAATATATATATAAGTTACTGACTGACCCTGTGTTGATTTATTTTATACCCCTTGGTTCAATTTTTCTCGAAATTTACTTTAGTTTCTAAGAAAACATCTTTCCAACTTTGGCAATGCTTTATGTAGATGAGCTAACGAAAATTTATAGAGTAAAGACTTGGGAAGTTAAAACTTTAATATCTTTATAACAAGACTGACATTTATAATTCTTTGACAGTACATTTTCTACGTTTCTCATGCCAAAACTTAAATTATGGATTAAATCTTCCTGCATTTAGACATCAGAACTTTGAATAATCTTCCACAAAATGCTGTTGGAATAAACGTTCACAATAACTGTCCAGACTAAATGGAATCTCAAAATGTCTTCTATAACTTGCTTCCGTCTGGCGATTAAAACGTACCCTGATGGGGTACGTTTTAATCGTCAGAGGGAACACATGGCTGGATTTTACCCTAGAGCTGTCATTATAAAGTGTACTACTGTTCTGTTTCCCATCCTGCTTTTACTAAAAACATCCTGCATTTCTTTTATTCTATGTCGTTTCCGTTGCCTATCTTATGGCCTATTGCTTTATAAATATCTATAGATTATAATTGTTAATATGTTTTACATTTAAGGCGGTGAGCCGACAAAATCGTTAGCACGCCGGGTAAAATACTTAACGGCTTTTCGTCCGTTTTTACGTTTTGAGTTCAAATTTCCCGAAGGTCAACTTTACCTTTCCTCCTTTCGGGACCGATAAAATAAATTCCAGTTGAACACTAGAATCGATGTTGTCGACTTACCCCCTTACCCGAAGTTGCAAGCCTTGTGCCACAATTTGAAACCAATAGTGTTACATTTGAAAACAAATCTAAAATGTTCAGGTCATATCTTAGAAAGTTTTGGATTCCTTTTCGTTAACCAAATTGCATACGAAGTCATTTTTTCATTGCTACATTCATGAAGATGTAATTAGCAGAAAACATCTTTAATTTAAATTTATAACCAAGTCGCGAACGTATCTCTCTGAGTTTCGAACAACTCTTGTAATATCCATTTTCTTGTATAAATGCCTTATCTATTTCCGGTGTCGGTTTAAAATATAACAGAGACAGACTGGAAATGAGTGAATCTGGTGATATATAGAAAACGTAGAATATTATATTAAACAAATACTATCAGAAAAATAAATTATTGGAAATACGCCTGAATTACGAAATCTATTAAAAGTTGATCTGAATAAAATAAAATAAGGAATGCAACTAGAAATGATGTTTGCTTTCGTAAATAATAAGATATCATACAATAAAGGCACATTAACAAAGAAATAACAATTACTAAGAGCTTTCAGACGAAGCAAATATATTTTTATTCTACTAAATTTTGTAGAAGTTACTTAAATGAATACAACAATTGGTAATATGAATAATATATATATATTTCTAGTCTTATATTTCGAGCATTTAACAACAATATACGCTTTCGATAAAACAGTTGCTCCCGCAAAGCAAATTAAATAAAATTTGGGATTTTGCGGAGGATCAAAATAGGTAACATAAACAAGACAGTGAAAACATACAGGAAGGGCTGCTAAGCCTAAATGAGGTTGTGGTGGCGAACGCGTAAATCAAGCTAGGACAGGAGACAAACAAGAACACGCCTTCCTTGTTCCAGCTACAACGGAGAGAAAGGAAGAAAGATGACCGATGGTCACGTGAGCAAGGGAGGAGGAGTGAGGGAGAGAGAGTTACAGAGTAATAGGACAGAATAGTGGGAGAAGAGGAGATAAAAGAATAAGAGATAGAAAAAGAGAGAAAAATGAAAGAGTAAAACGATCGTATAGAGTGCGCATCAGAATTATTAAGATAAATTTTACTTGAAAGAGGATGCATGGCGTTCAATCATATAATAATATAAATAATATATATATGCATATATACATGCGTATATGTACATACTTACATCTATACGTATATATATGCATATGTGGGCACAGGACATCACGAAACGTGTACAACAAAAAAGTACGAAGCACGAGTACATGGAACATGAACTATTCTTTCGAACAACGAAAGACACAAATGGAAAACAAATAACATAAAGAACGACCCTTCATCAATTGTTGACTGTTTTTCTAGTCTCGTATTTCGAGCATACGCCACGCATCCTTTTCCAAGTAAGTTTTATCTTAATAATTCTGATTCGCACTCTATACAATCTTTTTACTCTTTCAGTTTTCTCTCTTTTTCTATCTCTTATTCTTTTACCTTCTCTTCTCCCACTATTCTATCCTATTACTCTGTCACTCTCTCTCCCTTACTCCTCCTCCCCTGATCATGTGGCTCCCACGTGACCATCGGCCATCTTTCTTCCTTTCTCTCCGTTGTAGCTGGAACAAGGAAGACGTGTTCTTGTTTGTCTCCTGTCCCAGCTTGATTTACGCGTTCGCACACACACACACAGAGGCACAATAACTCAAGCACCAGATACAGTCACACTCACAGATACACAATTATTTATGAAATGCGAACAAGACAAATACATAAAGAAAAGAGGCGAGAAGGAGAGCAGAGAGTACGAGAAAAGGAGAGAGCAGATTACAAAAAGCTGAAACACATATACGCAAGTACACACATACACAAACACACACACACACAATTGTATAGAATCATTCACGAGAAGCCAGCCTTTAGAGATAAGTCTGAGATTTCGGTTTTCTGCTACATCCCTCCAATATCACATATGTTAACTGTAACATTAGAAACAGGAATAAACCCCCACACTCTCATTCTAATAAATAAGCAGTGGCTTTGCATCTATAACAAAAATAAATATTTTTTTCTACTCTAGGAACAAAGCCTAGAAATTTGGGGGGAAGAGGCCGGTCGATTAGATCGACTCCAGTAACAACTGGTACTTAATTTATCGACTCCGAAAGGATGAAAGGCAAAGTCGACCTCGGTGGCATTTGAACTCAGGACGTAAAGACAAACGAAATACTGCTAAACATTTCGTCCGGCGTGCTAACGATTCTGCCAGCTCGCCGCCTTTATAATAATAAATATTTGAACTAAAATATTCAATCTTGAGTGAGACGACTGGATCTTAACGTAGTAAACTGAATAGGAGCGAGATGGAGAACAGAGTGTTGGATCATAGATTGTAAGTTCATCCTTTTCTCTCTCTGCTAGCGAGGAGAAGAGTTAGTTGTGCCGTGATGTATTTTTCGAATTATCTTGGCATGTTATCTATTGTGATAGATTATTATTCCGTCTGTAGATAGAATTAATTTGTTATCCCATCACGCTAACGAATCAATGCAATCATTATTTTCATAGTAAGACCAACTTTAAATGTCAGTAAAACTAACTATAAATGTTTACATACATACAGACAGAATACATACATACACGTATAATAGTACATTTGAATTGAATTCTTATATTGCGATTCCAGCTTCACGCCAATGCAATTTTTAGAAGGGAAATGTTAAAACTAGAAGTAGTGATTTATTAAGTTTATTTAATAAACTAAATCAATCACGGCTGTTATTTGGGTATGTCTTGACTGGCTGCTTATTTTTGTGTCGAGTTTAATTTCGTCAATTATGTTTTAATCCTTCATTTAAAAAAAATTTTTTTTACTTGCTTCGATCATCGGTCCGCGGCCATGCGGCCATATTGGGCTGCTGCCCGTGAAAGATTTAGTCTAGCAGATCGTCCCTTGTACATATTTTTTGTTTTGCAATGGTACAAACATACACTGTATACATGCGCACTATATATTCACAGTCACATACACACATACACACGTATACATACCACCTGGACAAGCACATATCAACTGCAGAACACAAGTGTTTGTTCACGCACACACACACACACGTTAGCCTCACACATATATACAGGTCCATACGCGCCCACGCACACACAAATACGCAAAATGCACATCACTCCACACAGCACATACACTAGGTTACATGTACACATACGCACACACCAGGCCAATGCGCATGCACACACATGATAACCGCGCACATAGTACACACATCCATATGCAGACACACATACAAGTAGATAACACACATAACGCATATTACTCCACATAATGTACGCACTGGGTCACTTACACACATACACACAGGCAGGTACACATATTTTTCAGCTTACCCACACATACATACACATGAGCACTATTCTCACATACTCACACGCGCACGAGATTAGATTCGTTCCGCCGAGTCACTGTCATTATCTACCTTTCATTTAGCCTTCTCCTGGCTATTTGGTCATATTGAACCGTTAATCCCAACATTGTTTTCATTCTCTCTTCTCCGCTCTTAATCCTTTCGACGAAGAGCGTAGGTTCGAAACGTAAACGACTTTGCCATTCTTTCCGAGTGTTAAACCAATACAGCTGCTTGTTGTTCCTACACCTGTCTTTTGTTTTCTGTAAATTTGAACAATATATTACATACGTTCTCCTGGTCACCTCAATTTGATCTTGCCTGACTGAACTTGCTACGCTCTTTGACTCTCATCCTAACTATTTCTCGAACTTTCGGTACATCTCCTCAGCTACATAACCAGCACTCCACCCGGATTACCACCGGATCTTCGTTCTCATTCGGATTCTACCTCCATGGCTCTTACTGGCTATTCCTGTATATATATATATATATATATATATATATATATATATATATATATATATATATATATATATATATATATATATATATATATATATATATATATATATATATATATATATATATATATATATATATATATATATATATATATATATATATATATATATATATATATATCTATATATATGTATGTATATGTATGTATGTATGTATGTATGTATGTAGGCATGTATGTGTGTGTATGTATGTATATGTACGCGAAAGTGTGAGAATTTGACTGAGACTGTGAATTCCTGCATGCCTCTAGATTCATTCATGTGCATGTAGATCCATATACGTGTAGAGATATAAGTATACGTATATGTATACGTATACATATACGTGTGCACTTATGTTCGTGAACGTATCTTTGGTGCGTGCATTTGTTTATATATTTGCATGTTTGTGGAAGTTTATATGAATATATCCATATGCACCTTTATATATATATATATAATTTAGAGAAAAAAACCGCAAGTATTGAAGTCATCTATGAAAATCCGCAGTTACATATAGAAAAATTTAGTAAGTAAATACACTAAAAAGACCTATAATAAAAATACAAAGTTATAAATATTAAAATAATATTATTTTATTATTTTATTATTTTACTATTTTATTATTTTATTTTTTTAATATTTATTACTTTGTATATTTATTATAGGTCTTTTTAATGTATTTACTTAGATTTTTCTATATGTGACCGTGGATTTTCATGGGTGAATTCAATAATTGTGGTTTTTTCTCTAAATTATATATTTATATATTTATATATTTATATACTGTGAAATTTAATTTAATTTTAATTTTGATAAATTAAATTAAATTGATTTTTAACCCTAATATTATTATCATAATTATATATATATATATATATATATATATATATATATATATATATGTGTGTGTGTGTGTGTGTATGTGTGTGTGTATGTGTGTATGTGTCAAAAGCTTCTTTATTTTTATGTTTTTTTGATTTATTATTAGTGTTGCTTAATATGTTTTGCTAAAATCGCTGTTTCATTTCAGATATCATTAGAAAAAGGTAATTAAAATTCATTAAAATGAAAGATCAATCGGACTTTCAAACACGTCAAATTGTTGATGCTCGTATGGCAGGCTCTGGTGTGACGAAAACGGCCGAAATGTTTGGTGTATCAAGAAGTACTGTTTCGAAAGTAATGACAGCCTTTGAGAAAGAGGGAAAAACCTCGTTGAAACAAAACTTCGGAAGAAAACCAAAACTTTCAGATAGGAACCGTCGGACTCTTATGCGAATTGTAGAAAGGATCACAAAAGTACAGCTCCCAAAATTACTGCAGAACTTAATGACCACCTCGAGAACCCAGTTTCCGCAAAAACTGTTCGCCGAGAGCTGCACAAAGCCGGATTTCACGGGAGGGGTGCAATCAGAAAACCACTACTTTCAAAAACAAACGTTGCAAAGCCTTTAGAGTGGAGTAAAAACCTACAGAATTGGTCCGTAGAGAAGTGGAAGAATGTTATTTTCTCAGACGAGTAATCCTTTACCTTATTTCTGACCACCGCCGAGTATACGTGTGGAGACAGCCAAAAGAAGCATTTGACCCAGGCTCTATATTGGAAATCCGCCGGCCCAATGGTTTCCCTTCATGGCAGAATTAATAGTGAAGACTATTTTAGCATTTTATCTGATCAAATTCATCGTATGGTTGCGGAAATGTTTCCGGAGGGAAACACAATCTTTCAGGATGATAATTCACCGATTCACACAGCAGAAGTTGCTACTGAATGGCACGAGGAACATTTTAGTGAAATTGAACATTTTATCTGGCCACCGCAGTCCCCAGATTTCAATATTATCGAAATTTGATAGTGCATTCTAGATAAACAGGTAAGGAGTCGATATCCTCCACCGTCATCACTACAAGAACTGGAGAGTGTTTTAGCTGAAGAATGGACAAAACTTCCTTTGGAAACAATTCAAACTTTGTACGAGTCCATACCTTGTAGAATTCAAGCTGTAAGTACTGCCAAAGGCGGTCGTACCCATATTAAAATGCTTGTTTGAAATTTTAAGGTGTTATATATACATATATGCATGTGCATATATATATATATACTCAAATACCCAAAATATCAAGGAGTTTCTGCCTCACCAACAGGAATTACACCACAGTTATTTTGTGATCTTTGCTACCTTGGTTTCTATTAACCCATTTATTCTATCAGAATTATTATTTATTAGGATAGAATAAATACATATAATTAAATATATATATATATATATATATATATATATATATATATATATATATATATATATATATATACATATGCATGTGCGTGTACATGCATTTATGTTTGCATGTCTGTATACAGGCACACACACAAATATGTATGTAAATATATATATATATATGCAT
>NC_142931.1:107069691-107084691 GCF_046866305.1 Octopus bimaculoides
TATATATACATTTGCTTGTTGTTAATACACCTATCGTCGTCTTTTGTTTTCTACAAATTTCAAGTATATATATATATGTATATATATATATATATATATATATATATATATATATATATATATATATATATATATATATGCATGTATGTATATATATGTATATATGTATATATATATATATATATATATATGGGAGAATATACAAATAATAACAACAGACGAGGACAGGTGGTGTAAATAACAAAAGTATATATTAGTATGACGCTCGGGAATACGGAAAGTCTTTGACGTTTCGAGCTACGCTCTTCAACAGAAAGAATACGGAGACAAGGAGAAAAACACGGAGAAAAAAAATTGAATACTGTTCAGTCAACGGTCAATCATAATAATGGCCGATCATAACAATGACTGACCGGAAGTTAGAAATTCTTATTTCAGGAGAGCTAAGAAAGGGGGAGATAACAAACGGTGATCGGGAACGAGGGGCTGTGTGTGGGAGGTAGAATGCTGGTGATCTTGACGTATGTAGTGTGAAAATGGGGAAGGGAGAAAGGGAGAAAGTAGTTGGTCAGTTGTAGTGTGTGCGTGGTGTGATGCGAGGGTATTGGTGTGGTGTGCGTGGTGTGATGCGAGGGTATTGGTGTGGTGTGATGTGAGGGTGTTGGGAGGTGGGGAAGGCATGGGTGGAGTGTGGGGTAGAGGTAGGGGTCTGTGGGTAGGGTGGGGTATGTGGGTAGGGGTGGGTGGTGGGTGTAAGGAATTGGATGGGGTGGAGTGGGAAGGTAGAGTAGGAGTGTGTTGGGGTGTGGTGGGATGAGCTTATGAGGGGGTGTTGACGTGGTGGGATGAGCTTATGAGGGGGTGTTGACGAGGAGGGAGAAGGGGAAGGTGGATGTAAGAGAGGGGGAAGATGAGTATGGGAGGGGAGAGGAAGAGAGGAGAGAGGGTGGGTATAAGAGAGGGAAGGGGGATTGAGAGAGGGGGAAGGTGGGTAGGGGGGAAGAGGGGAAGGTGGGTATGGGGGGAGAAAGAGAGGAAGAGAAAGAGAGGAAGAGAAAGAGAGTGAGAGAGAGGGAAGAGGGGTATGGGGGGAGAAAGAAAGGAAGAGAAAGAGAGTGAGAGAGAGGGGAAGAGAGTGAGAGAGTAAGGGTGAGAGAGTAAGAGAGTAAGAGTGTAGAGAGTAGGAGAGTAAGAGTGTAGAGAGTAAGAGTGAGAGAGGGGGAGTACGAGAGAAGAGAGTGAGAGAGAGTAAGAGAGAGGAGAGAAAGACTAGGGGTGAAGAGAAGTGGGAGTGGAGAGAAGTATGAAGAGAGGTGAAGAGACGTACAAAGAAGTAGGAGTCGGAGCAGGAGGTGGGGGAGGGGAGAGATGGGTGGTAGGAGGGAGGGTGGGGGAGAGAGACAGGAGGAGGGGGTTAGATGAAGAGTGGAGGGGAGTTGAGCCCATGTGGCGCAAAGAGCGAAGATAGAAGATTAATCCCTGTTCACGGCGCAAACGGGAGTCCGGATGGCCCCTGTGCATGGACAATCCAAACACAGACAGGTGTTGCCGCAAGGAGTGGCCGGCAGAACGGAAGTGGCGTGACACCGGGGTGTCATTGCCGACGTTGATATCTCGGAGGTGTTCCGCGAATCGGTCGGCCAGGCGGCGCCCCGTTTGTCCGATGTACAGGGATTGGCAGAGAGAGCAGGAGAGGCAATATATGATGTTGGTAGACGTGCAGGTGAAGGAGTCGGTGATGCGATAGGGTCGGTGATGGGTGCTGGTGAGGAGGGTGGTGTTGGAGAGGTAAGGGCAAGTGCGGCAGCGTGGGCGGGAGCAGGGGAACGAGCCAGGTTGGGAGGTTGGGTTGGGGAAGAAGCTGTGGACCAAGATATATATATATATATATATATATATATATATATATATAAAGTAAGTTTTATCTTAATAATTTCGATGCGACTCCTACTGTTCTATTCTCTTTCTCTCTCCCTTTTCGTTTCCTATCTCTTCCTTTCTCTAATTCTTTTCCTGTCCACTTCACTGTTCTATATCTGTCCCTCTATCTTCCTCACTCTTCCTACTTTACTCTCTCGCTGCTCACACGTGACCAACGGCCATCTTTCTTTTCCTAACTTGAGTTTCTTTCCTTTCGATAAGCTACAGAGATCAGACGCATTCTTGTATGTCTCCTGTCAACGCATGTTCCTCCAGCGTTCGCCACCTTACTTCGTTATGGCTTAGCAGCCCTTACTGTTTGTTTTCACCGTCCTGTTTTTTGATACCAACATTGACCCTCCGCAAATCCCAAATTTTAATTAATTTGCTTTGCGGGAGCAACTGTTTTGTCGAAGGTGTATCTTGTCGAAATTGCTCGAAATGCGGAGTAGACAAAAACAACCGACAACTGATGAAGGGTCGTTCTTTATGTTACTTGTCTTGCTTTTCCCTTTGTTTCTTTCGTTGTTCGTAAAAAAAAGTTTGTATTCCATATTTTCGTATTTCGTACTTCATGTTGTTTACGTTCTATGACGACCTGTACCCATGTATGCATATGTATATACATATATGCAAGTATATATTTTATGTATGTATGTATGAATGTATGTATGTATTTATGTATGTATGTATGTAGGTAGGTAGGTAGGTAGGTATGTATATATATATATATATATGTATATATGCAACTATGTCTCCCTCTCTCTCTCTCTCTCTCTCTCTCTCTCTCTCTCTCTATATATATATATATATATATATATATATATATATATATATATATATATATATACATATATATATAGTTCTATATTTAAGGGATGAGGAATTATGTACATTATTTATATTATTTACATATTATTTATATTTGTCCCCATCTTGTTTGTTGTTAACACAACGTTTCGGCTGATATACCCTCTAACCTTCATCAGGTGTCTTGGGGAAATTTCGAACCTGTGTTCTCATTCCTAAGGTATTTTTCGATGTTATTATTATCATTATTATTATTATTATTATTATTATTATTATTATTATTATTATTATTATTATTATTATTATTTAGGTCACTGATTGGAATGAAACTCGGGATCTCGGGGTTAGTAGCCCGCGCTTTTAACTACTACGCCATATATATTTATATATTATTTATATTATATATATATATATATATATATATATATATATAAGTTCAAAAAAACAATAACAAAAAAACAACAAAGTGAGGACGTGATACGGATAGTGTTATTGGACGCTCAGGAAAGGAAAGAGAGAGTGTATGACGTTTCGGGCGTAGCCCTCCGTCGGAAAGATGGAAAGTTCGGAGAATGGAAGAACGGAGAAAGAGGAAAATGGTACCGATGCCCACGAGGTTACATTGTGAAAAGACCGGAAGAGGAGGTGGGGGGGGGGGAAGTTCTTTCTAAGACAGAAGAGTGAAAAAGGGAGATGAATATCTGTGCGTGCGCGAGGGTCTGCGAGTGTGTGTGTGATAACAGAACGTGTGTGTGCGTATGTATGTATGTGTGTGTGTGTGTGTGTGCATGGTTTGGTGATTTATCTGTTAGTGTGTTTGTGTGTGTGTGTGTGTATGACGTAGAGGAAGAAATTAATAGCAGGAATGGTTGGTGGACGCTTATAGACAGTGTAGGTAGAAAGTCAACAGGCGGTTTTTTGAGTATGTGTGTGTTCGTGTTTGTGTGGGGTTGTAGGTGTTGGGTACGTGTATGTGTGTGTGTGTATTTTGTATGTGCGCGTGTGTGTATGTGTATATTGTGTATGTTTTCGTGCGTGCGTGTGTGTTATGTATGTGAGTGAGTATTGTGTATGTGAGAGGTGTGTGTGCGTGTGTGCATGTGTGTATATGTGTATGTGTGTTGTGTATGTGTGTGTGTGTGTGGTTTTGTGTATGTGAGAGGTGTGTATGTGTGTGTTTATGTGTGTGCGTGCGTATGTGTGCCAGGTATGTGTGTTATTTTGTGTGTGCACTCCTGTGTGTATGTGTGTGCATGTGTATGCGGCTGTGTATGTAGGCGCGCGCGTATATATGGGTGTGTGTGTATATATGTGCGTTCGTCTATATGTGTGTGTGAGGTCGCGCAAGTATGTTTGTCATGTATGTGGGCGGTATATATGTAAGGTGTGTGGGAGGTGTGTGTGTAGGTGTATGGGAGGTATGTGTGAATGGGGGTATGTATGGGTTGTCAGGCGTGTGGGAGGTATTTGTGAATGGGGGTATATGTGGGTTATGTATGCAAGGGTGTGTATGCTTGGGTGTGTGTGTGTGTGTGTATGTTTGCGTGATTGTTAGCGTGTGTGTGTATGCGCAAGTGTGCGTGTGTATGTGCGTTTGTATAAGTGTGTGGGTGAGTCTGAGCGTGTGAGTGCATGCATATGTGTTGTGTGTGTGTGGTGTGTTGGGGGTAGGTGTGCTTACATGTGTGTGTATGGGTGCGTGTATTTTTTGTGTGTGGGTATGTGTGCGTGTAGGTAGGGGTGAGATAAAGAGTGGAAAAATGTAGTGAGTGTAATAACAAGAGAATAATGGATATAATGTAAAGGGGACGAGGGGGGGGGTAAAAAAAAAAAAAAAAAAAAAAGAACTAAAGAAAAGTGTTGCATAGACGTAAAGGGGAGAGTCATAAGGAGGAGGGGGCTGCGTTGAGTCCGAAGGGGAAAGAAGAATTAAGGTTAAAAATGTAGCGTTGCTCCATGTGGAGTCGCGAGGGAGTGGACCCATGGCGCAGGGCGAGGCCAAAAACGGAGATGTTAGAGGGAGAGTGGTTGGCCAAGTGGAAGTGACGAGCGACGGGGGAGTCGGAACCTAGCCGAACGTCCCTTAGGTGTTCGGTGAAACGGTCGGCCAGCCGGCGGCCCGTCTGCCCCACGTAGAGTTGGTTGCATAGGGTGCATTTGATGCAGTAAATAAGGTTGGAGGAGGTGCAGGTGAAACTGTGTGGAATGTGAAGAGTTTGTAGGTTCGATCCGGTGACAGAGGTAGTGTTGGTGATGAAGGGGCAGGTGTGACAGCGGGATCTGGAGCACGGGAAGGAGCCGGGTGGGGGTGGGGAGGAAGAGGAGAAGGTACTGTGGACCAGTAGATCGCGTAGGTTGCGGGCGCGTTTGAAAGCGGATAGGGGTGGGTTGGGGAAAATGGGGTGGGTAGTGGGATCGAGCTGGAGGCGACGGAAGGCCCGTAGGATCCTCCGACGAAGGGGTAGGGTGGCAGGGTGGAAACGGAGTGGGAAGGGGGTACGGTTAGGGGATTGGTGTGGGGGAGGAGAGAGGGCGGTGGTGCGGTCTATTCGACGAGCGCGGGCGAGGGCGGATTGGACAAGGTGGGAGGGGTATCCTCGATGCATGAACAGACGAGCAAGATACTGGGACTGGGTCTCGAAATCCTGGTCCAGGCTGCACAAACGTCAGAGGCGGAGGAACTGGGAGTAGGGGATGGCCCGTTTGGTGTGGAATGGATGGGTTTGTTTAAAAGAGTTCCAACACTGTCTGTTTTTTATGTTTTATTTATATTCCTGCAGAACCAATGTGGGATATAGAATAGTGAATATACAATATATAATATAAAATAAAATAAAAATGGATGGCACCATGAAATAAAGTATTGAATGTAGATGAAATATTGAGTGTTCAAATGCGAACATGAACTGCAAAAGTAGAAATCTAATCTACTGCATCAAATGCCCTAATTGTGAAGAACTGTACGTTGGCCAGACAGGTAATGTACTATCGGAACGCTCACGGGTACATCGACAACAGATTAAAAACCCAGAAGTCCGCTAAATACCACTGAGTAACCATCTGGCAACATGTGGTCATCAAACTTTTATTATATTTCCATTCCATAAACTTTACAACCGGAATGAAATTGAAAGAAAATGCAAAGAAAAGGACTTTATTAAGAAATTCAAACCCACTCTTAACAAACAATGATTAAATTTATCTTACTTGGGGTTTAAAAATCTTATCCCTATAACTAAAACACAAAAAATCTCTCAAATATCATCATTTCTATAAATAGATTTGGCATCATTTCTAAGAACAGCCAAACACCTACTGGGGTTTAAAAATCTTATCCCTACAACCCAAACACAAAACAATTACTCAAATATCATCATTTCTAAAAATAGATTTGACATCAATTCTAAAAATAGCCAAACACCTACTGCTACTGTCCAAAGGAATTGGTATAAAAGACAGAAAACCAGCCAACTTATTACAGTCTGTTAAAGTCTGTCATACCGACCATGACGAAGGGAAATAACCCTGAAACTCGAGTCGCCTTTATATATTTATATTTATATATTTGATCCTTTATATTGAACACTTAATATTTCATCTACATTCAATACTTTATTTCATGATGCCATCCATTTTTATTTTATTTTATATTATATATTGTATATTCCATATTCTATATCCCACATTGGTTCTGCAGGAATATAAATAAAACATAAAAAACAGACAGTGTTGGAACTCTTTTAAACAAAATAATATATTCCTCTATACACAATCATACAAAAAAACCCCCTTTTTGTATTTATTTTTACTCGCTTATATATATATATATATATATATATATATATATATATATATATATATATATATATATATATATATATATATATATATATATATATATATATATATATATATATATATATATATATATACTTGAAATTTGTAGAAAACAAAAGACGACGATAGGTGTATTAACAACAAGCAAGTGTATTAGTTTGATACTCAGGAAAAATGAAAAAAGTCTTTTACGTTTCGAATCTGCGCTCTTCAACAGAAAGGAAAAAGATTAAATGAACAAAGAGAGTGAATAAAAAAAAACTTGTAAATTTCAACGGCCCAATATGGCGAATATACGAATATACATATACGCACAATATTCATACACTGGTCAAACCATCAGACCGTAGGGCGATTGATTAGTCACTGCTGACTAGCCTACGACTGATACACGAAACTTGTCTAGTCTAGTGATCCTAGACTCGTTCATGGGATGGTTATCTCCCCTGTCAATGCGCATTAAGAAGTTATAACTCTTATTTCTTGCAATATAGGTGCTTTGGCACATTCAGTTACTATTAATGATGATAAATGTTTTCCTATCTATCTATCTATCTATCTATCTATCTATCTATCTATCTATATACGCACTCGCGCACATAAACAAATACACAGACAAGCACATATCTGTAACGTATTTCCCCAGTCCATTGTTTCCTCTTCCTGGAAATTGTCAGTCTGGCTCGGATCCTCATGAAGAATGGTTTTATGACTCATAAACGCATTCTTTTTCTCTTTCATTCTCTCATTTGAATTCTGTCACGTTCTACCTATCTCCTTTCCTAATAAGTATTTTTACTTATTTACGCTTTTACTTTTTTTTACACAGATGCTCTTCATTCATACACCTATCTTCATACCCTCTCCCATGTATATATATAAACATTTATCTAAATATACTGTTTTTGAGAGGGACCTCTGCCCTTCAAACTCCTTACTTCATTTCCTACATATGTCTATATATATTTTAAATGATAATGCTTTCTGTATTTTTGTAAATGTAAATGCTTCCTCAAGTGACATTGCGTTTGATTTTGAAGCTCCGCTGAACTCACAGGGTGATAAACAATCTCTCAGCTATGAGTGCATTGCATCTCATAGAAGAAACACCTGTAAACTAATGAAGTTTATAGCATAATTTCTTCTTCCGTTGTCATTTATTTAATCTCTCTCTCTCTTTCTGTCTCTCTGTCTCACACACACACATGTATATATATGTGTGTGTGTATGCGTGTGTATATGTGTGTGCGTGGTGTGCATGAACATGTGAATGAGTATGTTTCTTTATGTTTCAAAATGGGACTTATCGTGTATAGTATAATACTTTACTGACATACACGCCCACTCACGCACACACATACGCACACACATACACAGATATATGCGTATGTTTATATGGGTGTTTGTAAGAATGCTCAAGCGCATGAATGCCCGTATGTATAAGTTCACGCGAGATTTATCTGCTCCTATTCAGAATGACATACCAATTGTCTCCTTTCAGAGAGAAAGGACAAATGATTTTTCTTGATTCAACAATATACGATCTTTTCACAGGGTGTTTAGAAGGCAGTTAACGAGAAAATTTGAACACAATGTCTGCAACATAACGTAAATGAGATTTGTAGTTCTGTCTTCCCTTTGGATTCTCTGAAGAATATTGATTATGTCACATAATGGAGATATTTCTTTTTTTTTGGTGGGGAGTAGTGGACCTCGAAGATCACTTAAACAAGAATATGTAAATACTGTGTTCAAAAAACCCTCACCATTTTGGATAGAATTACATTCTATTATTTATACCTTTAAGTGTGATTCGAGATTTACTATTCCAAAAATGAATTATTTTACGTTCTGTAAAATGTTTATAAAATTCTGAAGACGTCAACAATATGGATAATTTACTTTTGCCCAGTTACTAAATTATGTGGAAACCAGATACCCGTGTGAGAAATATATACAGCTTGAAATTTTTATAAACGATATATATATATATATATCACGCGTGAGTGCGTACGTGTGTGTGTATATATATATGTGTGTGCGTGCGTGCGTGCGTGTGTGTGTATATATGTGTGTGTGTGTGTGTGTGTGTCTTTCACTAAACTGTAAAAGCAACATTTATCGCTAATATTATTAGATTTGCAAATTTTATTTCGAATAAGAAAAAATATAAATTCAAAATAGTTAGTGATTTTGGTAGTTCCATGAAATTCAATATTTGTGATTTTAAAAACAAGTCTAATTGATTGTGTTGATCGTATTGATTGTATTATTTGCACTAAGATCTGTAACTTTTCAGACGAAGGATAGAAATCAATAAGAATCATGCAATTTAGAAGTTTGAATGGAACTAGCATGTTTGAGAAAGTCTTTACCATTTACTATTTCTTTTTCCAATGACATAACTTACTTTAACACCATTTGAAGGAATTCTTGATACAATATGTTAATAGCATACTTTTATTTACTTCGTTAAGATTTTTCGTATAGATTCATCTTATATATCTAGGAATATCCATTATTTTGAGAAACAATAAGATTAGAAGGAAATCAAATCAGAAAAAAAAGTCAATAACGTTTATGTCATTTCTAAAAATGATCGTGACTATATACTTCCCAATTTCGGGAGAGAAGACACGAAAACGACATCGGTTGCATAAAAAAATTTCGCTTTCATTAAATTGCAATACGTCTAGAAAGTCTACGTAAACAGTTTTTATGAAAAGTTCTTCATTAAATTTATTGCTTTTTGCCTAGATGTATCAAGCACCGTGAACTGGATGGAAAATATTCAAAATTGATTCGATTTATTCAAAGTGGAAATATTTTTACAAA
Source organism: Octopus bimaculoides (assembly GCF_046866305.1). Taxonomy (NCBI): domain Eukaryota; kingdom Metazoa; phylum Mollusca; class Cephalopoda; order Octopoda; family Octopodidae; genus Octopus; species Octopus bimaculoides. The sequence continues at coordinate 107,079,094 of NC_142931.1, forward strand.
AATATCCGATATATTATTCATGCAATGAAATACTAAACATCCTAGCATGACTGTTGAATGGTTTGAATATCACTTATAATAACATTCAACATATAATTCTAAGTCCTTTAGGTAAAGCAGTTGTTATCTGTTAAGATATATTTATTATATTAGTTATGTTATTTTAAGAGACTCCCTGTAGAGAAATAAAAGTTTTTCTCTAAAATGTTTAGGAAAATTGTACCGTAAATTCAAATACAATTATAATACAAAACATGTAGAACCATACGTCGGTCAAATATAATAATGTAATTATGTGAAATGATGTTTTCTCATCTATCAATTTTCCTCGAGAAATATCTTTTATTATTATATCACTTACAGAATCTGATGTACGTGATATTGTATTAACAAAATGCGACACATATAATACCCTTCATGGTGATAGTTAACCATGGATTTGAGAAACCGTTGCACTTATACGAAGGGGCTACAGCGAATTACGTTCTTGTATGAATATATAAAGCATGTGTTGCTTATATGCAAAGATCTGTGTCAAGTACTGAGGTCTGAAAGAGCATAATTAATTCTGAAGCAACTTTAATCCTAGTTTGCTTACCAGCCACACGGTTTCGGGTTCAGTCCAACAGTATGGCACGTTGGACAAGTGTTTTCTCCTATAAAATCGAGCCGACCAAAGACCAATGCCTTGCGAATTAAATTGGTGGACAGAAACTGAAAGAAACCCGTCGTATATAGATATATGTATGTATGTATATATATATATATATATATATATATATATATATATATATATATATATATATATATATGTGTGTGTGTGTGTGTGTGAGTGTGTGTATGTGTGTGTGTGTGTGTGTGTGGTGTGTGTCTGTCTGCCTATCTGTGTCTGTTTGTATCCCCACCACTTGACAACTAGTGTTGGCTTGGTTGCAGCCCCGTAGCTTAACATTTCGGTTAAAGTAACTGATGGAATAAGTACCAGGCTTAAAAATTAAGTATTGGGGTTGATTCGTTTGACTAAGATTCCTCAAGGTGTTGCTCCAGCATGGCCGCAGTCTAATGATTGAAATAAAGATGAAATTTACCCGAAAATTTGTTATTATTATAAGCAATAACTTTATATTTTATTATTATAAGCAATAACTTTATATTTTATTATTATAAGCAATAACTTTATATTTTTATTGGATATAGAATGGAATTCGGTAGTGTTCTTGTCTTTCTCAAAGAAATTATCTAAGATAAAAAGAGAAATGGATACACCTGCGTATCGAATATGCAAGCCGGACTCAACGCATTAAAACATTTATTTCACGGCAGTGTGATAACCAAATATATTGACTACCTACCCAAGAATGTAGACTTCTCATCGAAATCTGTGAGAGTACTGTGGACATTATCCTTGTATCTTGAAAACATTGTTAAATTGTCTAATCGGATACATTTAAAGAATTTCTCTTTATGCTGAATATCTAGCATCAGTCAGCTTAGTGTAATTCAGCTGACATCAAGCCACACCTAGTGTAGTATTTGAAGTTAAAAAACTAACACTACAAACTACAGGATAATTGTATATTTCAATTTATTTCAGTTATTTCGCATTAAGCTTCGTGCTTATCGGAAATGTTTTCGAGTAATGGCAACCCAGAATGACGAGAGTGGTATCAAGGGAGATTATGACACTGTTTCTTTCGTTCCACGAAGAAAGTTTATGCGTCAATTAAGAAGAGACGTAATGGATCAAGCTGTGCAAGAAGCTGAATCTATGTTTGATTTCTGAGTCACATGTCAATCAATAAAATTTTAGGCAATAAAACGTCATCATATAAATAAGAGCGTCGTTGTCCTTTAGAGGGGAGACATACGTTTTAAGTGCACTTTTATGACGGTAAGTAATAGTACAAAGGGATATGGCGGCTGACGAGATGGAACTTGTCAATGTTGATGATATCTATCTATCTATCTATCTATTTATCTATCTATCTATCTATCTATCTATCTATCTATCTATATATATATATATATATATATATATATATATATATATATATATATTATATATATATTATATATATATATATATATATATATATATATATATATATATATATATATATATATATTATATATATATATCATATATATATATATATATATATATATATATATATATATAAATATATATATAATATATATATTATATATATATATCATATATATATATATATATATATATATATATATATATATATATATATATATATATATATATATATCATATATATATTATATATATATATATATATATAAAATATATAGTTTTAGGGAAAATAACCAATTTTCAAGAACTCATCGATGAAAATCCACTATCACATATAGAAAAATTAATAATTAAAAGCACAATAAATGAGTATAATATAAAGTAAAGTAAATATCATAAGATAAATATAATAAAAAGATTACACGTGTTTCATAACCAATTTTCAAATAGAAAAGAAATTTAAATCGATTAAAATCAATTGAAATTATCGAAAATAAGTTCTATTCAAAAATATAGCTACTCGTTAGATCGTAAGTAGAACAATAATTAGATATATATCTCAACCAACAATAAGTACCAAATGAATTAATATGAAATACTTATTATATAAAGATAGAAAAATTATTTAAAAAATATCATAATATCAAAATAATAACCATTCATTAATCATCCCTTCATCCATTATAATTACATGTATATTATATACAAAAAACATCTTACATAAATTATCATTGTTTTAAATTATCATTTTTTTTTTTTTTTTTAATATATGTTTGTGTATATTGAGTGTATATTTGTATTTACATGTATGTATAAAGATATATATTTGTGAGTATAGATGTATATTTATATATATTGTGCGTGTGAGTGAGTGCGTGAGTGTAGTTTTGTTTTAGAATATTCCTTATTTATATATTTATTTGAGTGAATTTTTATTTGTGTGTATATTTTGTATATTTTTTTATATATATAGTTATGAGTATTTTTGTGTATATGTATATGTATATTTATGTATGTACTTATGTAAATGTGTATATATATGTATATATATGGGTATAAGTATATATGTGAGTGTGTGTAATTTGTCTATATAAATTAGTAGGTATATATATATAGGTGTATATATATATATATTTATGTATGTGTGTATATATATATGTATATATATGTATATATTTATATGTATATATGTATATGTATATGCATGTTTTTTCTGTATATATATGTGTATTTTTATGTGTATGTATATATGTCTGTATATGTGTATCTATATAATATGTATATTCGAGAGCATGGGAGGATGAGTGTGTATTTATATATATTATTCTTTATTTTTATATGTGTGTATGAGTGTATTTGTTTTTATATGTATATTTTGGTAGGTACATGTGTGTATGTGTAGATATATATTTATGTATATATATATATTTATGGTAGTGTGTATGTTTTGGTCTATATGTGTTATATGTATTTATATATATGTGTGTATTTATGTATATATGTGTATGTATGTTTTTATTTATGTATATGCTTTTATTAGTGTTTATGTGTATATATGTGTGTATGTTGTGTGTATATACGTATATTATTTTGTATTTTCGTATGTATATATGTTTATATGTTTTTTATATATAAGTATGTATATTTGTATATGCATGTAAGTGTATATATATATGTGTGTATGTATGTATATGTGTGTGTATGTATGTATGTATATATATATATATATGTATATATATGTATATATATATATATATATATATATATATATATATATATATATATATATATATATATATATATATATAGTATATGTGTATGTATGTATGTATATATGTATGTATGTATTAGGGTGTGTGTTGGGGTATCTATTTAATTATTCTAGTAGCTATATTTTGTTTTTATTGGTAGGTTAATATTTTAGTAAGTTTAAGGTTTTATATTACAATGACACTACGATTTTGATAAGACTAAATCAATAGTAGTATTTTAGTTTATTTCATAATATTATTTAATTTACGACTATTAATATTTTTATTTATTTATTATATATTACAATTTAATATTTATTAATATGTTTTATAAGATAACTATAGTTTTTTGTTCTTTTTATGTTGTTAGTTATATAAATTTTAAATTTTTCATTCATTTATTTAAGTATTATTATTTCATTCATGCTTTCTTATTCTATTCTCTATTTTAACGTTCTTTTTTAACGTAGTATTTTCGCGCGAACTCTTGCTTAAAACGCTATAGCTATTAGATAACGTCTTAGTTTTCAGTTTGAATTACGGAAAAATTTGGATAAGTACTGTTTTCACTTTGCTAAAGATTTTCTACTATTTGAAAATAATATGTATTCTTGTTTTTATACTATTCATTTGGTTCTTTATAGATTATTTTAATAGATAACTTATTTAACACTAAATTATTTAGAAGTTATAGTTTCATTTCAACATAATATTAGAACTTCGATTGGAATAGTGTTGATATATTTTCGATTATTTTTGATTAATATTATTTGATTAATTATTAATCTTTATAGTTTATAATATCGTTAAAGTTTTTTTAAAATCAAACCTTTGTATATATATATAAAGTTTAACCTTTTATTCTTAATAATTTTTTCTTTCCTAATTTTTTCATTCATAATTTTTTCCATTCATAATTTTTTCATTCATATTTTTTATTATTACGTTTGTAGAAATAAATAATCTTGTATTTTTCTATTATTCAATTGATCTTTAATTATAATTAAATAAACGTCTTTAGCTTTAAATAGTATAGCTTTAACCATTACACCGGTTAAATATGTACTAATTTTATCTTCATTATTATTTTAAACTTAAACTTCGTTCAACTTGTATTTAAAACAATGATAATTTAAAACAATGATAATTTATGTAAGATGTTTTTTGTATATAATATACATGTTATTATAATGGATGAAGGGATGATTATTGAATGGTTATTATTTTGATATTATGATATATTTTAAATAATTTTTCTATCTTTATATAATAAGTATTTCATATTAATTCATTTGGTACTTATTGTTGGTTGAGATATATATCTAATTATTGTTCTACTTACGATCTGACGAGTAGCTATATTTTTGAATAGAACTTATTTTCGATAATTTCAATTGATTTTAATCGATTTAAATTTCTTTTCTATTTGAAAATTGGTTATGAAACACGTGTAATCTTTTTATTATATTTATCTTATGATATTTACTTTACTTTATATTATACTCATTTATTGTGCTTTTAATTATTAATTTTTCTATATGTAATAGTGGATTTTCATCGATGAGTTCTTGAAAATTGGTTATTTTCCCTAAAACTATATATTTTATATATACTTTATCTATAAGGCTCAATTTAATTTTAATTTTTTATAAATTGATTTTAATTGAGTTTTTTACCTGTAATTTTGGATTTTGTCCCTAATATTATTATTATTATTATATATATATATATATTATATATATATATATATATATATATATATATATATAATGTTTATAGGAACCCATCAGGTTGATATAAATG
>NC_142931.1:107089691-107102191 GCF_046866305.1 Octopus bimaculoides
GGGCACCTGTGGTTGCAGTCATGATGGGACGCGCAGGTACGATAGAATCTGCACTTCCTCTGCTGCTATTGAAGTACGTCTTGCATCTTTCTAGGATCTTCCACTTTATGCTGTACTCCGTGGATCTTTCTTTCAAAGCCAAGACGTGCCTGCCTAGGGTTGTGAAGTTACGTCTCTCTGGGATGTTGAATGAGGACTTGTGGTTATTAAAGCGGGTTCTGAAGGGGGCCTTCGTTGCTCCCACATATTTCTGCATGCTTGGTTGTCCACCGTGTCCTGGTGCTGTTACTTCTGCCTCGTAAACAACTGTTTCCGTATTGCATTGGCCGTTTAGTGGACATGTGTTACCCCTACATGAGTATCCTGCCTTAGTCTCGGGTCTGGGCCTACCTACTAAAATCCGTTTTACACTAGGTGCACAGCTAAAGGATAATCTCAGGTATGTCTATTTAATATTTTGTTGAATCAATTGGTACGGGGGGAAGTGTTTATCAACTTAACAAATAAAGGTCTTACCTACTCTGGTCCTAACATTTAAAGAGAATGGCGGTGTGAACCACAGTACTCTCCAGTGGCGCTTTCTCTTTGTGGGTCTAGGGTCTTGCATGTAACTAATACTATCCTTGAAACCGCTGGGTCTGGTTGTAGTACTGGGCGGCAGTATCAAAGATCTCTGGTTGAAGACAAGCTGGAAATTCTCCTGCTGATGCCCTTAACCAGGTTCCTGAACTCTATTGGCTGGATGGCAGGAACCTGTGTAAATGTAAGACAACTTCTTATTTGGTTCTCTAAAGGGCTTATAGGCATCTGATTCCAGGTCCAGGTTCACGTCTACGTTTGTGTATGTGTATATGTGTGTGTATATATATATTTGTATATATATATATGTATATATGCATATATGTATATATATATATATTTATATATATATAATAATATATATGTATATACACATGCGTATATGGGTACAGGGCATAAAAAAACGTAGACAAAATGAGAAACGAGAGCATAAAAAAAACAAAAACCTAGAAAACGAACTTGTTTCGAACAATGAAAAAACAATCACACAGAGGAACGAGACATGCAACATATAGAACATTCCCTTCATCAGTTATCCCTTGTTTTATCTACTCCGCGTTTCGAAGGTAAGGACAAGACGCGACTTCGTTAAAACTGTCCTTCCCGCAAAGCAAATTAAATAAAATTTGGGATTTTTTGCAGAGGGTGAAAGTGGGAACAAAAACAGAACAGTGAGAACAAAACAGTAAAAACGAACGGTGAAGGTTGTTAAGCCAAGACGATGAGAAGTGGTGAATGCTGGAAAAACGAGCTTTGAGAAGAGACAGATAAAAGCACGTTTTGTCTTTAGGAAGTGGAAGAAAGAAAGATGGATGGCCGTTGGTCACGTTTGAGCAACGAGAGTATCAAGGAGGAAAAGTGAGAAAGAGAGGGAACGGTAAAGGGGAGAAGAGATGTAGGTATGTACATATATGTATATATGCCTATATTTATATATCATTTATATTATTATATGATCGAACGCCGCGCATCCTTTTCCAAGTAAGTTTTATATATATATATATATATATATATATATATATATATATATATATATATATATATATATATATATATAATCATAAATATATAGGGATTAGCAGTATCCTGCTTCTCCAACATACTGAGAATTCAGAAATAGCAGCCAAAGAACTACTGATTCCAAAACTACAAATTTTTCTCTAAATTGATAGCGATATTTATGGTACACACAGAACAAAAAACAGAAGAGAAGAGTAAAAAAAACTTGCCTTTAGTTAATTTAGTACGACGTTTCACGGTTAAGAGTATGAATTACCCCATTCCGATCTTCAGCTGAAGATCGGAATGGGGTAATTCATACTCTTAACCGTGAAACGTCGTACTAAATTAACTAAAGGCAAGTTTTTTTTACTCTTCTCTTCTGTTTTTTGTTCTGTGTGTACCATAAATATCGCTATCAATTTAGAGAAAAATTTGTAGTTTTGGAATCAGTAGTTCTTTGGCTGCTATTTCTGAATTCTCAGTATGTTGGAGAAGCAGGATACTGCTAATCCCTATATATTTATGATTATAAATGGTTTTACCGATAAGGTTTTTTCATACTGAGCTACCCGGCAAAATTGTTAATTATTAATTTTATTACTAATTGACGATTCCCTGCCCTGTATATATATATATATATATATATATATATATATATATATATATATATATATATATATGTATATAGGAGGAAAACATGAAGAAATGGAGAAGAAGTTGATGCATGAATAATTTATTTGTATGTTACAAAAAGATGAAAGTTTATTTTAAGAAGCTTAACAGTGCAAATAAATTGATTAATAAATTGATATGCAAATAAATTGATCAATAAAATAAAATAGAATAAAATAAAAGTATGCGGATGTTCTAAAACTTTTGGCTCGTCTCAATATATGTACGCAGACACTGAAATATATGTTCGCGGAGATATGTAAATTTATAAAGATAAATATATACAGATATCTACACGGACAGATGCAAATGTTCAGAGGTGGGCATACACACACACACATATATAAGTGTATATTGATGTAGACATATTTTTATATACATCTATACACATATAAAAAGCATAAGTGTACGTGCAAGTACAGACAGGTATTTACAGGTATACTAAAAAAAATATATTATTTAGTACATATATATATGTGTGTATGTGTGTGTGTATACACACACACATATACATTCGCACATATATAAAAGAAGCTTGCCTCCCAACCACATGGTTTCGGGTTCAGAACCAATGCGTGGCACCTTGGGCAAGTGTCTGCTACTATAGCTTCGGGCCGACCAAAGCCTTGTCGGTGGATTTGGTAGACGGAAACCGAAAGAAGCCCGTCATATATATTTATGTTTGTGCCTTTGTGCCTGCGTTTGTCCCCCCCCCCCATCGCTTGACAACTGGTGTTGATGTGTATACTTCCCTATAACTTAGCAGTTCGGCAAAAGAGGCTGCAATAAGTATTAAGCTTAAGAAGAATAAGTCCCGGGGAAGATTTCTTCGGCTAAAACCCTTTAAGGCAGTGCTCCAGCATGGCTGCAGTCAAATGACTGAAACAAGTAAAAGAATAAAAGAATAAAAGAATATATATATATATATATATATATATATATATATATATATATATATATAATACAATCCAGAAAGATATATATCTGTATATATAACAAGACATTCAACCATAGCAACACACCTACTTCGCACCTTATTGATCCATCCTAAAGATGAACCATACTTCCTACAAGGATACAAAGCTTGAGAAAGACACAAACGAATTTACCATCTGATAAAGATTACTAAGCCGGAACTTCCATTCAGTGTCTATGTTTTCATTGTAAAAGTAAAATAGATATAATTCATAACATTGTCTCCTCTCTTACCCGTTCTGTAACATTTACAAAAAGCAAAATACGCAACTTTAAACAGGAAAAACGTAAGTGCTAAGAAAGACACACACAAATGTCCATAAGTTACCCTAATGATTCATCAATCACACTAATAATTCCAACATCTGATCTGGGCAGCATTGGTATGAAAAATATTAACCTCTTCCTACTAGCGTAAAATATGCACTCAGCCCAAACTCTCAGGAAAAAAACACAAATGCAGTAAAGGAATGGCAGAAAAAATTCTTAAAAAAAGAATAAGTATCGCTTCTTCAAATATGACAGTTTTGAACTTTGCCAAATCTATTACAACTGCCAAGGATTCAGAAATTAAAATAATATTACAGGTAAAGAAATCTTCTCTATTCCTTAACTATGTATGCATAGCAGATAATGAAAACATTAATGAATCATTTGATATCAGTATAGGAACAAAGGATTTTGCAGAGGTCAGTGACGGTGTTAGCCTATAAATAGTATTGATACTATGCATGAAATTTCCCTTTGTTTCAGGTGGGCTCTATTGAAATAGTGGATTATTTTTCATAAGACATTTCAACCCAGTTGCCACCCTATTCCTCTAAATCGCTCACAGACACTGTTTCGCAGACCATAAGTATCAAAAGTTGATAAACAAAAACAAAGTGAAAAATGTAATTCTATAACTCACAAAAAAAAAAAAAAAAAAAAAATATTCTATATATAATAGAAGCTATTGAAAAAAATATAGTAGCTATTTAAAACACTCTAAAGTTATCTGAATATAAAAATCAAAACCATACACCCTACTGATTGCATTACTATCATACATTCACCCTGCTCTTTAAATAGAAACTGCCCCGTTAGTAACGTAATATAAACAATGAGACTATTTACCAACTCTGCAACACTAACTGTGGTTTTTATGCATATACTTGACCGCTATTCACTTGAAAGCAGGATAACTCACTTTTTAAACTTTTTGGACGTACAGAGTAAACAATCGACGAAGACAAACATTAAGGGCCGTTAGGCCAAGACGCATTGTAATGGGTATTATGTACACACACACACACACACACACACACACACACACACACACATATATATATATACATATACATACATATATATATATATATATATATATATATATATATATATATATATATATATATATATATATATATATATATATATATATATAAATTCATTGATGTCTGAAAACTTCTAGCCTAGAAGTGATTGGAAAATACTGACTTTAGCTGACAAAGCTGAAGTCAGTATTTATAAACGCTACAATATCTATCTATCTATCTATCTATCTATCTATCTATCTATCTATCTATCTATCTATCTATCTATCTACCTGTCTGTCTGGATGTCTGTCTGGATGTCTGTCTGGATGTCTGTCTATCAATCTGTATAAAAATATGCATGTGTGCGTGTATATATATCAATGAATATGAAAATATTAAACACCCCTGCCTACCAATATGATATCGAGCATCATCTCTTGTGCACCTAGCGTAGCAAAGTGTATAGGTCCGCCCCTGTATTCACTAGGTATTATAAATCCCCAAATCTAGATAGTCAGGCAACTGCTGGAAAACTAAATAGCTATCAATGTGGAATGACAAGTTCCTTGCAGGCATTTAGAACCACATGAGACATCATCAGCAATAAGGAAAGCAAACAAATTATTTTTTACAATAAAATGAGTCTAATTGGCCATGGTCGTAAGACAACTTCCAACATACATAGATACATATATACATATATATTTGCATATGCACATATATGTATATATCTATATGCGTGCATATATATGTATGTATGTATGTATGTATGTATGTATATATATATATATATATATATATATATATATATATATATATATATATATATATATATATATATATATAAATAAAAATTTATATATATATACATATATATATGCGTGTATGTGTGTGCGTAATTGCATATATAAACGTATAACCTTATGTTGTTTTCTATGCGTGTATATGTAAGTACATATATATGAGTGTATGTATATGTGTGTGTCTATGTGTTACTGAATATTAGTATTTGCATATGAGTATACACCTACACACACACACACACACACACACACACACACACACACACACACACACGCGCATGTATAGAGTGTTTGAAGTGGTGTACAGATACTGTATATTGAGAAAAAGGAGGCAATCAGAATTTTGGATAATTCTTTATTAGCGCTTTCGTTCGTTTATCGAACTCGTCAAGACAAAATCAAAATGATAAAAAATGAGCGTTTTGTTGTTCTTTTATTTGAATCGGATGCGTTTTTGCTATTTTTGGTTTCTAAACAAAAGCAAAAAAACATCCGATTCATATAAAAACGTTCTGTTTTTACCATTTTGATTTTGTCTTGACAAGTTCGATAAACGAACGAAAACGCTAATAAATAATTATGCAAAATTCTGACTACCTCCTTTTTCTCAATATATATATATATATATATATATATATATATATATATATATATACACACGCGTATATATAATTGTATATACAAGAACGTGTGAACGTGCGTGCATCACGTAAGTATACTCAAGTTTGTAAATATGCGTATATGTCTGTACGTGTATTAACTTGCATCTGTGTGGATGGGCAGTCATTAACAAGCGAATAACCATCTAAAGTGATATATTATAGCATCTTGATGATTTCTCATTAACCCGATAACCTCGGAAACAATTGTTTTCTATTCTGAGAGACTGTGAAACACACTCTTTTGTCTTTACGATTAATATCCTTCCTCCCACCACTATTAAATCTAAAGCTAATTACTTGAATTAATTGAACAAAGTCATTGTAGTAGATGATACAATAACTCATTTATATTTATTAATAAGAATATCGGTGGTGAGCTAGCAGGATCGTTAGCCCGCTGGGCTTAGCGGCATTTCGTCCATCTTTAGGTACTGAGTTCATATTCCACCGAGGTCGACTTTACCTTTCTTCCTTTCGGGGTGGATAAAAAAAGTACCAGTCGAACACTGAGGACGATTTAATTGATTCAGCCCCTCCTTCAAGCATAATGAAAGTTACGCAATCTCTGAAGAGTTGAGAATGCAATCGCATTGTAAATTTCTTCTAATATAACTTGATACTTATTTCTTGTTGGCGAAATATGCATAAGATTTTTGAACTAAGCATCCTATAAAAGCATTCTATGATAAAGAACGAAATTGTTACACCTGCATATCAAATGTACAAGCCAAACTCAACTCACGAATATTTTCCCTTTATGTTGGGGGAGGGCTACTCAACAAATTGTATTGATGAACTTGACGTGGTATTTGAACAAAAAGTTGCAAGATAATACTACACACTATTAGATAACAGTATAAATTTAATTTATTTCAGTTATTTCGTATTAAGCTTCGTGCTTATCGGAAATGTTTTCGACTAATGGCAACCCAGAGACGAGAGTGGTATCAAGGGAGATTATGAAACTGTTTCTTTTGTTCCTCGAGGCAATGTTATTAAACATGTGAAAGAAGAGGCAATAAATATGGCTGTGAGCGAAGCTGAAAGTATGTTTTCCTAAAATTTCTACGAAGAATGTTTTAACTAATAAATTAAAATCTTAGCATGTACGTGAGTTGTTGTTTTTTAAACGAAAGAAAGATTTTTACCATGCTTTTTGCAGAAGGTAAGCGATGGAAAAAATAATATGCTGATTAACGAATTATGGTGTGTGTGGTTGAGTATTCCACAGAAATCTGTATACATAGGCGCAGGCGTGGCTGTGTGGTAAGAAGCTTGCTTCCCAACCACACGGTTCCAGGTTCAGTCCCACTGTGTGGCATCTTGGGCATGTGGCTTATACTATAGCATCGGGCCGAAAAAAAGCCTTGTGAGTGGATTTGGTAGACGGAAACAGGAAGAAGTCTGTCGTTCATACATACATATATTTGTGTGTGTGCATGTGTCTGTGTTTGTCCCTCCTCCATCGTTTTTTGGTGTGTTAACGTCCCCGTAACTTAGCCGTTCGGCAAAAGAAACCAATAGAAGAAGTACTAGGCGTACAAAGAATAAGTCCCGGGATCGATTTCTTCGAATAAAGACGGTGCTCCAACATGGCCGCAGTCAGATGACTGAAGCAAATAAAAGAATATTAATATTACTCACCGCTAAAATCAAAGTGACACAATGTGTAACGCTGCTGTAGGTATATTTCATTTGGTAGGTATCAGTGTTGTACCTTAAACAATGGGTGGCGGACATAATCGGTCACTCAACTTAAAATTATTGGTGGTCTTCGGATACTGTCGGTGTAGTTCACTCTGTTGAAATTGGACTGAGAATAACCCATTACTTGTGATTTTCTTCATTCATTTTGGTCGCCAGTATCAAAGGTCATGGAAGATTTTACGTATGTATTCATAGGAATTTAACTATATCTGAGAAACAATACAATTCGAAGGAAATCACAAACAAAGGGGAAAATAATCAATGACGTATGTCTTTCACTAAAACTCAACCATGACTTTGTAGGCGAAGGCGTGACTCTGGGATTAGAAGTTTGCTTCCAAACAACATAGTTCCGGGTTCAGTCTCACTCTATAGAACCTTGGACAAATGTCTTCTACTATAGCTCCGGGTCGACCAAAGTCTTGTGAGTGGATTTAGTATAGGGAAACTGAAAGAAGCTTATCGTAAATATCTCACTCACTATCACTTCTTGACAGCCGGTGTTGGTTTGTTTACGTTCCCTTAACATCGCGGTTCAGCAAAAATATACTAATAGAGTAAGTACTAAGCATAAAAGCATGTACTGGGATCGATTTGTCCGACTAAACCTATCAAGGCGATCCACCCAACACGGCAGCAGTCCAAAGACAGAAACAAGTAAAAGATAGAAGATATATTTTCCAGTTTTAGAACAGAAGGCATAAAAACATCGGGTTGTGTGAAATATTTTGTTTTCATTAAATTGCAACACACTCAGAAAGTCTACGGACATGGACTTTATGAAAAGTTCTTTATTCAGTTGGTTGCTTTTTGCAAACATCGTGAACTGGATGGAAAATATTCAAAATTGATTAAACTTACCAACATATACAATATATTACTCTCTGTAATACGATTTTTGGTCTTGGGTAGCAACTATTATTTCCTATTTGCTTACTCCTAGAAAGTATGAAAAATGGCTAATATTTCCTTCGAACTTTGCTTTTCTTACATTTATTCAAAACTCCAAAGAATCCCTCTCAACACATGACTGTCATGCTTCCCACTACTCCTGCTTATGTTCAAATATGTACATGTTGTCATTAAAGAATATACTACAGAATATACTCAAGTGGTTAAAGTCAAGCAACTGTAGTATTGAGCAGAATATTTACTATAACGATATTTCTACTTCAGCGACTCAGCGCTGAATTTGACTGAAATGTAACGGAACATAAGTCAGTTTCAAAACTTTGATATCCAGGTCACAAAACCAATGCTAAAAGGGAATAGTAGTCATTTCCTTTGATTTCTAGATAGAAGCAAATAGGAAATAACACTTACTAGCCAAGTGCAAAACGTAAAAATATTAAAATATTAAAATTTTGCTGCATAGTGTTTTTCATACAATGAAATGTTGTACCTGGCATGAGCGTAGAATGTTTTGACTATCTCTTAAAATCACTATTAATTTGATATTCGTTAATCGATAAAAACTAACAATTTCCGTGTCATCAAATTCACCACTAACCATGAATTTAGCCAAGATCCTAGTAGAAAAAAATTATGGATGTATTGTGGAAGCGAATCTAGGTCATCATGGTCACTAACGAACAAACATTCGCATATATATATATATATATATATATATATATATATATATATATATATATATATATATATATATATATATATATATATATATATATATATATATATATATATATATATATGTATACAGGGTGCGGTGAATAAATTGTCGTTTAAATTATGCAAAAATGAAAATGACACTGACATCTCATTTTAACAAATGTATGTGCAAAAACGACCGTGCGAACTCTAAAAGGAGAAATGGTGACGAATGGAAAAACAACTCCTTTTATTTAAAACGCGTTACACGGTCGAATACAAAAATATATATCAAATATGATATACGTATATGTTATACTACGATAACATATGTGAATTCGTAGATACCAGTAATGAAGAGACGATAGAAGGCAACCGTATGAAATGAATAACAGAGATATTTACTATGGCGTTAAAGATGTATGTCTGTGTGTGAGTGTGAATGCGACATATAAAAACATAATAAAAGACAGGCCGTCGTACAAAGAAAAGAGTGTATGTGAGTGATACATGTATGTGTATGTGAGATATTACAGCAGATAGAAAGAGTAATACGTGAGCATTTATACCAGTTCTTGAGTACACAATTGGAAGAGTCTGTATGTGAAAGAAGTTGAGGCGTATGTGTGGCAGTGCGATCACTAGTTGTTGTGATGTTGGGGCTTCGATGCCGGGCCGAATTCTTGTTATACAGATGTTCGTCGCTGGCTGAAACTCTTGTCTGTTTATTTATCGTGGTGAAGCTGAGTCACCAAACAGAATCGGAGATGTGCCGCTGTGGTTTGGATTGGTGTACATAGAAAGTCGTGTTGACTATGGTTGGAGATGCTGGTGGCGAAGAGGCTGCTTGGTAGTAGTCGTAGACTCGTGTTGCTGATGGCGACGGCGGTGGGTGGTCTTGGCTGGACGAAGCTGTTGATGGAGTCGCTGGAATTGCTGCTGCTGCTGTCGTGTGGTACACGGAACAGTCTCTATAGAGAAACTGAACCGAGACGAATTTTGCCGCTGAATTAAATCATTTTATAGTTGATGGTAGGTTCACAAGACATCAGAAAAAATACTCTATCACGTGACCTTATTAGGGGCCGTGATTGGTCAGTTTGCGTTCTGACGGGAACGGTTCGAAGAAGTTGCCGCTTCGAATAATAATCAGTCACGTGATGACAAGGAATGTGTTTTCCGCTACGCCCGCGCTTGTTTATATTTAATGAGAAGATTGTATGTAATGGCGATAGTAGTTTTGTATCTAATGGCGATAGGTAGTTTCACTACACTAGCCTCGCACCAATCGGTTTGTCGAAGACAAACAGTCGAAATAAAAAAAAAATATAGTGAAAAAGACTGAAAGAACGGTTGGTCTATTACTGGCATTTAGTCACCATTTTTGGAAAGTTATGTGAACTTTTCACGTTGGCTGCGTGTTTGAATCATGTACCAAAATTACATAAAAATACCTTGAAATACTAAAGAATAAATTTATTCAATAAAATCGACATTCGCTTCAACCATGGCCTCCAGACGACTTCAGAACCTCCTGCAACTCTTCTGGACGTCTCCTTCTTTAAGTTAGTGAATGCTGCTATAATCCTTGCCATCAGTTCGTCTTTGGTGTTACAAAGAGTTTTGTTGGTCTTTCGCTCAGCTGCGCCCCACACATAATAATCAAGGGGGTTGCAGTCTGGCCCTAGATAGCTAGGTGTTAGGGGCGATGTAATCGCAGAAATTGTCTGGCAGCCATGACTGGTTTCTCCTGCTTGTGTGGCATGGTGCAGAGACCTGTTACCAGACATAGGGTCTTCCAGCAATCACCCTCTTGACCCAGGGCAACAATACCTCCTCCAGGCACTTGATATTGTCCTCTGTGTTGAGTATGAGGCTGTGTACAAAGATGAATGGAGGCATAAGGTCGCCATCACTAGTGATCACTCTAAACACTATGATGTTGACTGGATGTCTGATTTTTATCACTCTCCGTACATGTCCTCAGATTCACACCCAAATACTCTAAAATGTTCGAATTGCGCGAATGCCAAGCAGTACAGCATGTCGTTTCCAAATTTCTGGCAGAGTGAATTGCGTCATGGTGCTGTTTTTCTCACGGATGATGCCCAACTGACCCTACTATGCTGTGTAGTCGACAAAATCAAAAACAAACAATGAACCTGCGCGAAATTAGAAATATAAAATGGTGACAATTTACCCATCGCACTCAGTATGTGTGTGTATATATGTATGTATGTGTATGCACAGATGCACTCACATACATGTATAAATATACATACATACATACATACATACATACATACATATATATATATATATATATATATATATATATATATATATATATATATATATATATATATATATATATATATATATATAGTAATAATAATGATAAGGAGAATGGAGATTTTTCACACCAATAATTTTATTTAACAGTTAGGTACAGCATCTTTACGGGACGCGTAAAGATGCTGTAAATAACTGATAAATAAAATTATTGGTGTGAAAAATCTCCATTCTCCTGATCATTATAAATACTATTACTTACTCAACGGAAAGTATGCAGTCCTGAGGAGGACACTCGGATTTAACCAGCGAGAAAGTTTACCAGAGCCTGGCAACTTACTGTTAGCTCGGGTACTACATAAGGACCGTCATGCTTAGCCGGCATCTGAAACTGACTTAAGAGGAAACACGGTAAACACTTGGATAGTATATTCCTTTAAACCCATTTTATGTATATACGAGCGGGTACCGAAAAGAAACCGGAATTTTCCAATATCATTTTATCCACCTAGTTTTACATCGCCTTTAAAATATTCTCCATTTGAAGCAATATTTTGGTCCAGGCGCGTTTTCGACTATTCGATAGATAGATAGATAGGTATGTTTTTATAGATAGGTATGTTTTATGTGTTGGAACTCTTGCGAAGTGATGCTTTTTAACGCCTGCGTCGTTTTTTCCTTGACCTCTTCCACGTCTGCAAATTCTGTAGCACTAGCTTTCGACACCAGTGATGACCTTCGAAAAAAGGTCCGGATCAACTTCCAACTGTTCTTTCAGTTCTCGACACGCATTCAGTCATGACTTCTTTCGATCTTCCGTGAGCAAGCAAGGCATAAAATTTATTGCAACTCGTTTCATTCGCAATTCATCGCCCAAAATTCGTTGGGAAGAGCTCCAGATC
>NC_142931.1:107109307-107116807 GCF_046866305.1 Octopus bimaculoides
ATTCGTACTTTTATTTTCATTCTCTGATATCATTTTATACCTCCTATATCTATCCTTTTCCACAATAACCCATTATATTGAACTCTACTATTTCTCTCTAGTTACCTTTCTCATATCGTCATATCGTCTATGTGTATATCCAAGAAAGAGCTGTAAGACTACTTTCTCTTTATAAAGTCCTATAAATTTCACACAGCCCCGGCTTTGTTGTCTCATTTTATTTAACACACATACATACACACACACACACACACACACGCGCGCGCGCGCGCACACAGACAAATACATACACACACACAATTTAAGACCAAAAAGGATGAATTTCACCATCACTAGAAATGACTAAGGGTGAAGGGCAGCACCAGCATTGCTAGAAACAAGAGTCAAAGACTCGTTAGCAATAAAGAAAGCATATTTTTAAGTCCTGACGAGTGAGACAACCTTCTCTGAGCGAGTGAATGTATCAGACTGGTACATCAATTTCGCATGAAATTTGTGCTCATCGGTGGTGGTGAACTGAATTCTACTTGTCAGTATTTATAGAATTTACCATAGGAATCAGTAGCTAATTCAGCAAAATAGTAATGAAAAAATAATAAAATGATTATGGTAGTTAGATGCAATTTAAAACCAAAAGGGAAAAATTTCACCGTCACTAAATGTATGTGGGTGGGCATGTGTGTGTTTAAAGCGAGGGTGGTTTAGTATATAAATATAGGCGAACGTACGGATTGGTGCGCTTACGTGAACCTATAAACTTCTCTACTCCCTTACTCCGGTATCCGAAACTCGGAGTTTTATCATGGCTACCGAATAAGTGTCACATGTTTTTACAGATATATATATATATATATATATATATATATATATATATATATATATATATATATATATATATATATATCAGAATGAAGAATGGAAAATTACATATCTTCAAAGTTTATTTATTAATTCAAGTATTTTTTCCACGTTGCATTCTGATACGTGTTTTGTTGTACAACAGTCCTATTGCCCTAAGACTCTTAAGCAGCTATGCAATTTCAATATCTTTACTGAGAAAGGCTCGTGCATGAACACAATCTGAAAGGTCAAAAGGGTTAACGCGCATGCGCATACATACGAATATTGTTTTTCTGTATAAAGACCTGACAGAATTGAGTTTCAGATAGAAAGTTCAAAGTTTAGTAATCCTATATATCTTTATTGAAGGTGTTACCCATACCGATGGATGAAGCGCAATGAAGGCCGAAGTGCAAGTCATAGGTTCTTAAATTATATTTGTATTGAGGAAACATGAAATATGAGAGTAGAGATTGTGGGAAACTTGATATGTCCATAGTTCTGGTTTCATTTAATCTTAGAATGACCTTTCTGGACTTAAAGAAAATACATTACTTTATTACACTTCATTGTAGAAGGCATCTTATATGTGTCATAATATATTCACACCACTGACTGCTTATATTAAGGGTCTTTAGAAAGATTTAGAAATATCAATATTTCTATAATATGATTATAATATAAGGCAAATAGACAAATTTAAAGGAAAACAAAACAAATAGGAGTTTAATATTGTTTCACTTGGGTAATTTAACTTGACCTTAAGAATAGGATTTTGAATATTTTGAATATTTTTAATATTAATTTTCCTTTAGTAGAAAAACAATATCATTGTGCGGTTATACTAGCAGTTGTAGTTATATATTAGTGTAAATTAATTACACTCAATATTAAATAATTTTCTGAAACTTTCACTAGGATAATTTCTATGCCCTTCTATCTGAGTTCAAATTGAAATTAGTCCGTGCACCTGAATATAAGTTTACAATTCGGTGATTAATGAAAAAATATATTCGGCGTTAATTCTGTAATCCGAGCAAGTATTGGATACATCCCAACGTCGGTTTTCGTTTCCTACCTCGAGCCATGCAAAATATACATTGAAAACATTAAAAGTAATATAGCCAATTTTTACTAGTTTTGGACTAAAATCTAACCATCTATCATTATACTTCAGAGATAATTCTGTTGGGTTTTTTTTCCACCTGTTTGTTTACTCAGACACATATTAACGAATGCTGATAATTTAGCTTTTCATACCATCTAAATGATTCTGTATCAAATATTACTAAATACGCATACGTTTACCGACAATTAGTTTCTCTATATTTATCTTTGTTCCTCGAAGTTTCCTTTTCATGTCATTTAGCTTTGTCCATTTCACTCGTCTATTTTTTTTCATAGTAATATAGTAAGGACAATAATATACACATATAAATACACACACACACACTCACATACAAGCACACATGTGTATATGTATATATATACAGACATACAGACGTACGCACACATACATACATGCATACATACTACATACATACATACATATATAAGCATGTGTCTGTATGTCTGTATATATATATTTAATATATATATATGTGTGTGTGTGTGTGAGTGTGTTTGTATAAATATATGTATGTATGTATATATATATGTATATATATATATATAGACATAGGCATATACACATACAGAAACATATGTATACGTGTGCGTGTATATATATATAAATATATATATATATACAGAGAGAGAGAGAGAGAGAGAGAGAGAGAGAGAGAGAGAGAGAGAGAGAGAGAGAGAGAGAGAGAGAGAGAGATTGCTAGATATAGATATAGTTGTACGTAAGAATATGACGAAAGTATGATTAAAAGTGTTGCGACTATTTATCGCGAGCGTAGTCTACTAATTGTAACTACCTTCTATTTATCTTTGCAAATTACAATTGGATCCACGACTGGAAAATAGAAGTGAGAGAGATAAATGGACAGAATAATACTTAGTGAACATATAAGATTGTTTATGGCGAAATAGCGCTATGCTCATTACATTTCCATTGGCTCAGAAGACCACATAAAATACTATCTCCTAATCAACGACCCAAACTAGTACTAATTAAACTACAACTCATTCCAATATTTTACTTGGAGAACTTTAGCCATTTCATTGGCAACATATTGTTAGGCAGACGACTAAATGTAGGAATGTTATTTCTTGGGATACCACCCACGATGAAGATTGCATCATTATATCTGGCCATCTCTTTCTCTCGCGCGCGCTTTCTAGCTATCTCTGTTTTTCTTTCTCTCCTCTTTCTATTTATAAATATGCTTATGTGTATATGTATGTATGTATGTGTGTATGTACATATGTATATATGTATGTATGTATATATGTATGTATATATGTATGTATATATGTATGTATGTATGTATGTATATATGTATGTATGTATGTATGTATGTATGTATGTATGTATGTACACAGGAGTGTCTATGTGGTTTCTTCTCAACCACATGGTTTAGGGTTCAGTCCCCCTGTGTGACACCTCGAGCAAGTGTCACTCGGGTCGATCAAAGCCTTGTGAGTGGATCTGGTAGACGGAAACTAAAAAAAGTCCGATATATATATGTGTGTGTGTGTGTGTGTGTATTTGTCTTTGTGTCTGTGCTTGTTAGCCCTCTCCCATCGCTTGATAACCGGTGGTGGTGTGTTTACGCCTCGTAATTCAGCGGTTCAACAAAAGAGAGGATAGAATAAGTACCGGGCTTAAAATAATACTGTGGTTTATATATAATCATACAAAAAATGTGATAGGTATTTTAAAAGTTTTATGAAACATATACGTGTTCCAGTTACCTGACGGTCGTTATTACGCAAGGCAATTTGTCAGATTATGTGGATGCATTCATAGCGAAAAATATGTGGCATGTGTCATGCCTTCCAGCGAACTGGTGGGACACTTAACAATCGGTTCAGGAGCATCCGGCAGTGCAGATGTGTCTCATCGGGTGATAAACAGACACAACTCGTTAAAAGAACAGTTCCGCAATGTATCTTCACATTTCGTAGAAAGAAAAGCAGCAAAACGAAGGAAATATATTCATTCATATAGAAGATCAAAAACAAAATCACAAATACAAAAAAAGAAAAGAAAAAAGAAACGAACACGCAATACAGCGAGAAAAGAATTAAAAATAACCGTTAACAGATATGGATGTATCTGTCGTGCAAGCTGCATGGCGCATGTACACTCGCTCATACAAAGATCCACATAAAGAGAAACACTCACACACGCACACACACACACACTCACACTTACACATACACACACACGCACGCACACACACACACACACACACACACACACATACACACACACACACACACATACATAGAAATATATATATTTTTGTACGTAAAGTATACAAATTCAAGAACAGTTCAAATGTCTGGGAAGTATTCAAATTTGTAAAGGCTTTTCACTGCAGTTTGTCACGGACAAAAAATTATCGTTCTGATAAAAAAAGTTATTTAAACACTATAGTTTCTTAAGCTCAGAGCGCCCTCTTTTCCACTGATGTATGCATTTCGAACTCTTTTCAGCGCCAGATGCTAAACGAAAAGGTGCAACTCCGAGCTGATAAGGATCTTGTCTCCTCACTGAAGACAAAAAGTTCTTTCATTAAGACTAACATGTACTGAAGAGTACAAAAACATTTGAAATGCATCCATAAATCTAATGCAGGTCGCTCTGGGCTGACTGTGATGGTTTAACACCTTTTTGCCTTCAGCGAAAATTTTCCCTGCACGAGAAACTGTAGTGAAATTCCTTTACAGCTTGATACATCTCTTGAAATATATTTTATTTCAACTGGACTTAAGGTTACGTACACACAAACACAAACATTATTTAATAACAGTTTGACACTCAGCTCTATACGATTTAACGTTACGACAGGTAACTAGAGAAGATTAATGAGATTTGCGGCAAATTCAAGATGGCCTCTAGATGTTAGGTTTCTATTGGTCAACTTCGGCCACACGTTAGTATTCGTGATCAGACAGAATGATGGCAGGCAGTTACCGCAACTATGTCTCAATGAGTGCCATATATATACTGTTTACGTGTTAGAGTGTTATATTATAAGTAAATAATTTCAAACTCTCCAGTTTTTTAAAAACAAACTCTCCAGTTTTTTTTATTTCTTTCTATATTTAGGAAATATAGTCTGTGATCTTTAGACACTAAAGCAATAAATTTGTTAAAATAACACGAATTCTCTTCCCAGGTTTCTCTTTCAGATTATAACTGAACACATGCTGCTCTAAACACGCCTTCTCTGTTGTGCACAATACGGCTATATAGAAACATAAATAACACACACGCGCATATACGTATACACAAATTCATATCTGTTTATCTATCTATCTATCTATCTATCTATCTATCTATCTATCTATCTATCTATCTATCTGTCTATCTATCTATCTATCTATCTATCTATCAAAAAGAAAAGAAAACCCAATACACAGTTTAGAGTCTACATTTATTGTAAATTGAATGATTTTATGATTCATTCAATTCTACCATAAATTTCACACACGTTAGTGATACATGCAATCAGTGAGATAAGATATGGTTAATAAAGTGTAACAGATCACATATATAGCTGGTTGAACTGCTTCGATACTATGATCATCAGGAGGAAACTCTTCGCAACGCTCGTTAGTTCTGATAGCTGTACATATGAGTGAATAGGCCTTGATTTTCTGGTGTGCTTAAGCTGCTCAGAAACAATCTCTTCCGATGGCGGCAGTTATACTTTGGGTTGCGACATAACGCTGACTGTTTTAATAGGTAGTACTTTCCATTTTGTCAAAGCCTGCTGTTTGATGATAAACTGAAATATTGAGTGACTTTGTCGACAATGTTCTGCAGAATTAGAAGGCATTTAGATTCTTGATCACTGAGCTTCCAGGCGAAATGGGACCACAGTAAATGAGTAGCGTTTGATAGTAACGGCTTTTGATTTGAATATTACACATTGGCTGTTAAGATGGATACTGTACAGAAGCGATGTTTTGGGGGGAAGGAAAATTTAATCAAAACGTTAGGAGTTTTGTAACGTTATAAGTTTTGTGCAAGTTTATTGGGTATCAGTGTCGGTAGAAAATATTTTTTAGTTGAGCTAGAACGTTCTAGGTATCCTCGTAGCAACCATCCTATACAATGAATAACATAAAATTATCTTACTCTTCCTGGTTCTATTAAGGTACGGCAGTGTTTTCCCCCGTACACTAGCATTACATTGAAGCTTCTTCTAGCTTGCGCAACCTTATAGTAAAAGGGTCCTTGTTAGAGATGTTTCTATCCGAATATTGATAAAATATTTTCTTGCATATCCCAGTCACAAGATTCCTAATTACCATCAGAGTAAATGATAGTGGCTGATTATTGTGGTGCGAAAGAAATTTTCAGATGTATACATTGTCTTTGTTTGGATTTGTGTAGTTATGTCTAAGGGTGTTCAACTTCCAGTGTTATGTTAAGGAAGTTGTCTATGGTTAGGTTTATGCTGATATTTATGTTTAAACGAAACTTCTTAAATTTACCTATTGTAATCTTTCAAAATATGTTCATGGCATAACAGTTTATATTGTATGAGAACTTTAAGCTGTCACATCCGTACATAAACAATTCCACGGGATCGATTATCTCAGTTCTACTACAGATCTCCATCGAACAGAAGGTTCATCACCTTTTTTGAGATAGAAATTATCGTCACGGACAATATTCATTATTAACTGGGTTCTGGCTTTCATTATTAACTGGCATCTAGTTCCCTTATTGTAGTAAATTCTGTTCGGAGATAGAAAGCTTTCAGGAAAAACAAATTGGAAATGCACCTTTAAGAGTCCATAATATAAAACCAATCTGTTTACAATGGTGTCGGACTAATTACTCACAATATTTCATTATTTCCAGCCTCGTAGCACTCCTTTTTTGAGGTTATTAGCATCGAGAATGCACTCGCTAAATATTTCTATTTACTTGAAGGATTGATTTAGTGTTGGAGAGAAAATTTCACTTGTGGTTCGTATATATTAAGTACGATTGGTGAGGATTCAGCCCCACAGTGTGGCACCTTCGGCAAGTGCCTTCTACTATAGCCTCAGGCCGACCAAAGCCTTGTGAGTGGACTTGGTAGACGGAAAGTGAAAGAAGCCCATCGTATATATATATATATATATATATATATATATATATATATATATATATATATATATATATATATATTTGCATATATATATATATATATGCATATATATATATATGTGTGTGTGTGTGTCTTTGTGTTCGTGTGTGTCTTTGTGTCCGTGTTTGTCTCCCACTATCGCTTGACAACTAGTGTTGGTGTGTTTATGTCCTCGTAACCTAGCCGTTCGAGCTAAGATATCGATAGAATAAATGCTAAGCTTTAAAAAGTACTGGGGTTGATTCATCCGATTAAAAATTCTTCAAGGTAGTGCTCCAGAAAGGCCGCAGTCTAGTGACTGAAACAAATAAAAGATAAAAGATGAAAAGAAGCTACTTATATTGCTTCTTTATTTTTTTTTTGTGTGTTTTGGTGATGTTTGTCAAGAGATAAGAGA
>NC_142931.1:107121807-107154307 GCF_046866305.1 Octopus bimaculoides
GTTAATCAGGCGATACACGAAGGAGTCATACCCAATGACTGGTGTAGCAGCACCATAGTCAACTGCTACAAAGGTAAAGGTGACGCTTTAGACACAAACAATTACAGAGGTATCAAGTTGTTGGACCAGGTAATGAAGGTCACGGAGAGGGTCATAGCCCAACTAATTAGGAAGGGAGTAAGCTTAGATGCGATACAGTGAAGAATTCCGGGTAGGGGTCCACCAAAGTTCAGGCCTCAGCCCCCTCATATTTATCATAGTCCTCCAGGCAATAACATAGGAATTTAAGACTGGTTGCCACTGGGAGCTCCTCTATGCTTATGACCTTGCACTAATTGCCGAGTCACTATCAGAACTAGAGGAGAAGTTTCAGGTGTGGAAGCAAGGATTAGAATTGAAGGGCCTTAGAGTCAACCTAGCTAAAACCAAAGTCCTAATAAGTAGAAAAGTAGACAAACCACAAACCCCTTCAGATAGATGGCCCTGCTCGATCTGTAGAAAAGGCGTAGGTAGAAATTATAAGATGTTCCCAGTATAAGCTATGGGCACATAAGAGGTGCAGCAATATCAAAGGAAGGCTAACTAGCAAGATAGTTTTTGTATGTGACAGATGCTCAGGAGCAACAAACACTGAACATGTGCAGAGAACAACTTCTGCCACATTCCAGGGAGAAAAACTAGAAGTAGTTGATAGCTCCCATTACCTAAGTGACCAAGTCAGTAGTGGGGGAGGGTGCGCTGAAAGTGTAGCTGCTAGAATAAGAATAGCCTGGGCAAAGTTTAGAGAGCTCTTACCTCTGCTGGTGACAAAGGGCCTCTTGCTCAGAGTAAAAGGCAGATTGTATGACGCATATGTACGAACAACCATGCTACATGGCAGTGAAACATGGGCCGTGACTGCTGAGGACATGCATAAGCTCGCAATGAATGAAGCCAGTATGCTCCGATGGATGTGTAATGTCAGTGTGCATACTCGATAGAGTGTAAGTACTTTGAGAGAAAAATTGAACCTAAGAAGCATCGGTTGTGGTGTGCAAGAGAGACGATTGCGCTGGTATGGTCATTTGGCGAGAATGGATGAGGATAGCTGTGTGAAAAAGTGCCACAGCCTAGCGGTTGAGGGTACCTGTGGAAGAGGTAGACCCAAGAAGACCTGGGATGGGGTGATGAAGCACGACCTTCGAACATTAGGCCTCACCAAGGCAATGACTAATGACCGAGACCTTTGGAAATATGCTGTGCGTGAGACGACCCGGTAAGACAAGTGAGACCATAACCCATGGCCTTTACCAGGGATGTAGCCAGCACACTTATGCGTACCTTTCCTTCTTTGGACACAAAACTCTGCTTGCGAAGACCTGTTGAGGCAAGTGAAATCAAAATCGAAATCGAACCAAATTCGATGACTGGCACCCATGCCAACCTTCCTTCATTAGACACTAAACTCAGCTTGCGATGACCTGTTGGAGCAAGTGAGATCGAAACTGAACCAAATTCGATGACTGGCACCCGTGCCAGTGGAGCACTAACAGCACCATCCGAGCGGGATCACTTCCAGAGCAGCGGTCTCACTTCCGTGCCGGTGGCATGTAAAACGCACCAATTGTGCACGATAGTTTCCAGCTTCGCCTTACTGGCACTTGTGCCGGTGGCATGTGAACAAAACACTGGACTGACTCCTGTGCAGGTGGCACGTAAAAAACACCATCTGAGCGTGGCCGTTGCCAGTACCGCCGGACCGGCCTCGTGCACCCACTGCACTCTCTGAGTGGTTGGCGTTAGGAAGGGCATCCAGCTGTAGAAACTTTGCCAGATCAGATTGGAGTCTGGTGTAGTCATCTGGTTCGCCAGTCCCCAGTCAAATCGTCCAGCCCATGCTAACATGGAAAGCGGACGTTAAATGATGATGATGATGATGATAGTTTATTTTAATGAGAATATCGATTGCTATTTGAAAGTTAAACTTGGTCTTACCCTGATATTTACCCAGTAAACTAAGGCACTTCCTATTTGCGTGGAGGATAGTAACTTATACATCACTTGCATAAAAGTATTAAAAAGTCCTTTGTGGGTGTGAGATGGGGCATGTGCTGTCTATTTGTCCCATAATTATATGTTAATTTTTAGCGCCCTTGCTGATGAAGAACACGGATAACAAACTATTTTATTTGTTCAGTAATGTTCGAAACCTAGGTACATGTGGTACCTATTGAAAATGATTTTATTTTTCATCCCCTTCGAAATTACTCTTAACCGTGGTTTGGACTTTGACTATTCATTTTAGCATGTAAAACATTTTGCCAGTGTCACTTCTTTCGTATATAAATGCACACTAATTTTATATGAATATGTTTCCATTGACTATTTATGTATTCTCGCCATTGGTAGAAAATTTCTCTAATTTTCCTACCCTATATATATATATATATATATATATATATATATATATATATATATATATATATATATATATATATATATATATATATATATATATATACGTATATATATACGTATATATATATATATATATATATATATATTATATATATATATATATATATATATCTTTATATATATATATGTACTTTATTATTGTTAAAACTGCAAAAATACCACAAAATCTGCTACTCAGAGTTTCACGTTCCCGTTCGTCGGACAGTTTAGTTTGACAATGGAACAAAATAAAGTTTGTATGTATAAAATATACAATTTACATTGACAATTATACATTTGAAATTGATTTCTTTTCATTGGTCCTTTTGACTAACGGTTTTTTTCTTTCAATGATGATAAGTTTAAAACCGTATTATGTGAGATTGAAGAAAACCTTAGATCAAAAATCAAAATTTCAAAAATGACTGTAGAAACAAAAAAACGTATATATCCAGAATAAATTACTTAATGATAAAATAAGTTTAATTAAAACTAAATAACTGTAAATCTGCATTATAATAATATTCACTTAAATCAAACAGCCTAAAAATAAACACACAGTACTTATACATAGACACATTAAAATCATAAAGGCGGCGAGCTGGCAGAAACGTTAGCACGCTGGGCGAAATACTTAGCGGCATTTCGGTTGCCGCTACGTTCTAAGTTCAAATTCTGCGAGGTCGACTTTGACTTTGCCTTTCATCCTTTCGGGGGTCGATTAAATAAGTACCAGTTACGCACTGGGGTCGATATAATCGACTTAATCCGTTTGTCTGTCCTTGTTTGTCCCCTCTGTGTTTAGCCCCTTGTGGGTAGTAAAGAAATAACACACTAAAAACATAAACATAAACGTATATACGTACGTACACTAAGCGTACAAACGCTAATAGATAAGTAAATACACAAGCAATTTTGATTTTTGATTTATGGTTTTCTTCGATCTTACATAATGCGGTTTTAAACCTATCATAATCGATTAGAAAAACAACAGTAACATCTTCTTCTATGGGTCAGCCACATTTTGTTGGCAAATATATTTTGCGATTCCGTACTGTTGCTGTCTAATTCTCGCTCATTTTGCGATTCCATACTGTTACTGTTTACTTCTCTTTTTTCGAGACCAGCGACAAACTGTAGCTGAAAAAAGAATATAGTATTTTTCGAGTGGAATTATTGAATTGTTGAATATTGTGTTGCATTGTAAAATTGTTGAAGATTTTGTTTGGCTTCCCCATTTATAGGTGAAGCGGTAAATAACGGAAGTATGAGTTCACAGGTCCAGACGGGCAGTTATACTGCGGTGACGGGCAGAAGCCTGACATCCGAGCTACTGTAGGTGCGAGAACTAGAAGTAAAAGACAGACAACAAGAAATTTGATAACCTGTTGAAGAAGGAAGGAGGCTGCCTTAGACTGACACCCACCGAAAAAGGAGCAGAGAAATCGGAAAGAATAACAATTACTTATCGACAAGAAATAGCAGACGTCGAAGAAATAGAAGAATGTTTAAAGAACGTAAAGGAAGTAACGACATTCTATAACAGAGGAAGAAAATTTGGCACGGTGGAGGTGCGCTTCGTTAATGAGAACGAAGCAAAGAAGTACTCCATCGTAGCCTTGAAATCGGCACAGTGGGCTCTCTTACCAACTTACTGTGGCAGACGTGCAGCCAGAGTAAGGATAGGGAGAGTGCCACCCGAAATTAACCGGAGCCTTCAACAAGTAAGGAAGAGGAGGGACGGAAGGAACTGAGAGACGAGCAACAAAGCGAAATATAAATGCCAGCACTAACGACAGAAAAGGAATAGGGAATATTACCCAAAGGAAAACATGAAAGACTGATAGTGATGTACGAGAAAAGTGTTGAAATAGAAAAACGAACTGCAAAACGAAAGGCGTAATAAGAGTGAGATTGGCTGATAGGGAGGAGAATAAACACCTGAAAGCAGTGTTGCTAGATGACGAAAGACTGACAGAGGTAGATATTCGGAAGCAGAGTGGACAATACACCATGTCGAGTTCGATACGATGAATTACCACCAGTGGTAAATTTTGCAGATCTAAATATTTGTTTTTAGGTAAACACGACACAGACTGAATTATAAAAACAGTAAAATGGAACTTTCTACGTTGTGGGGTAGAAAAACCATTTCATCATCAGAATTCTTCACACCTCATAATTCATCTGCAAACCATTCTATGTACCCCACTCAGCATTATCAACAGCCATCCAACAGCCGGAAGTGAGTGATCTCTTGTCATTGTTTAGACATCTCCCGAGAAAGCAAACTCTCATGTAGCCCTTAAGACTTCGTTTGCTCCCAATGATGTAGACTCGTTCTTCTTTTAGTGTGAATGCATGCCTTGTGTAGCAAGTGGTACTGGCTGTGTGTAATGCCTTTTCGAATTTTAAAATGCTTTAGTCAGAGGAATCGCTTGATTTTAAGCATCTCTACTAACATCTGTATTGTGTTGCTTACTATTGCTGGCCATGAACGAAATAGGCAAACACTTAATGCAATATTTTATGATGGAATGAAGACACGTGTCAGCGTGGATGGCAAACTCTCTGAAAACCTGCAGCATGAGGCACCCATCGTTACTCGTCTGTGCTCAAGGGTAAGTTTCTAGCTGGACTGAAAAGTCGCATCCGTGTTGCTTATGTTTAAGAGAACAATCAAGCGATGGTATTATTCCAAGTCGAGTTATAACAATCACATAGGTATACACATATGTATGCATGTATGTACGTATTTATGCACATATGTATGCATGTATGTCTATGGATATGTATGGAAGCAAGCATTTGTGCATGTATATAAAATGCTGGTCGTTAAATTGTTGCAAAAAATGCATTGTAGTATATCTTCGGTTACTTCATTCTAGTTTCAAATCCCCCACGAGCTCAACTCGGCTTTCATCAAAATAAAATACCATATGGTCGATGCAATCGACTAAATCCTTTCTCTCTAGCTCATTATCTATGTGCCTAAATTAGAAAACATATGAGATGCTGAAATATAATTTCTTACGATGAATGGTAAAATATCTCTCACTGGAATGTAAGGAGTACTCAGAAACAGTATTTCGATTATATTAAAACATGCAACTGGGGTGACCTATTCAGGATCATCGTAGCCAATCCAGTATGAGAAGCCCCCATAGAAAACGTGGGGTAAACATCGAATACTGCTCTTTTTCTTACCGCGGCCATTGGATACCCTATACTCCACTTGCTCTGAACGGCCACCTCAGGCACCGGCATCCTCTACATCCATCAAGAAGAAGAGTCTTAGTCACTCGCTATAGATTGACTACTCGGACACGAGATAATGCCGACGACTACGGTAGGAAGACATTACATTATCAGTTCTACCACGCATCAGTTTCAGTCTCAACATTAATGGAAACGCCAAGGTCATAAAGGAACCATGATCAAGAGTTAATCACAAACTGATGACTAATGTGGTTCAAATCTTAAAAACCCCAGTGAAGGTATATCGACTGGTGACCGAATGAACGAGTATTGTCTCGTATGTTATCGTAAATAGACCGGGTTGTAAATGAGGTTAGAAAAGAGTTCAAATTACAGAACTTTTCAAGAATTATTTCTTAATGAAGGTTCTTGTATGTTTTTGGAACTACCAGTATTTTTAATTGAGAAACAGATGAGTATTGGGACTATTACTTTGATACTAGCTCTATTTTAATATGTATGATTGAATTACTATTTTAGTATGTTTGCTGATCTCAATATGAAACGTAATTATTTTTTTCAATTTTTATTCAATTCTTTTGGTAAAGCTTTTGCGTCGCAAAATATTCTACATGATTTTTAGAAATCTTATTTCAGAATTATATTTATTCATACTTATAAATTGAATTTCAGATATTTATGTTAGCAATTTCTCAAAGTTTAGTTGTCTTCAACGTTTTCGATGACGCTCAGTTTCACCACTAGGTGTGTTCATCTGTATACATACAAATACATGCGTGCATCATACTCACGTACACACACACGCACATGCGCATACATATGAATAGTATACTCAGTATGAGTAATGAGTGATAGAATGAATATATTTTTCTACATTATATTATTCTATATAATGATTATATCTAGTCAGAATCTTACCATCGCTTCTAGCCACTATATCTGAATAGTTATAGGTCATGATCTGTAACACACACACACACACATGCATGCGCCCTCTCTCTCTCTCTCTCTCTCTCTCTCTCTCTCTCTCTCTCTCTCTCTCTCTCTCTCTCTCTCTCTCTCTCTCTAATATATATATATATATGTATATATATTAGTGAAGGATGGAGTACCTGGTATAATATTTATTACATGGTTTACAATTGTTTCAACAACGTGTTGGTGACAAATTATACATGCATGTAGACATGAAAGAGATCAATCATATAGTTATGTCTATTATGTAACGTATACACTATAATAAACTCTACATCCATTTAATCATAACCGAACGAAAGAATATAATATAAATACAAGCAAATTATTTCATTTAAACCATGAAATAAATGTAATATCAACCACTATATTCTTCACTTATTTTTCGAGATAGAAGTAAACCTTCCGATTTCTCTGTTTCTCTTATGTTTCTACTTGAGAAAGTCTCTTTTATATGATTTCAGATAGCCGCCGCTAGAGGGGTAAACTTCTGATAAAAATTTTTGAATCCTATATATACATTTACTATGAGACACAGATGGTGATAAATTCAGTAATCTCTATCTTGACAAATTCTTGGCTTAAAGTAATTATTTATTGAAGTGAAAAACGAAATTTTATTTAAAATAATATTGTAAATTATGGCATAAATTAAATTGTTATACCACGAGCCTTTAATTCCTTGATGGAGATGTAGCGGCGCCGTTGTGACGTGGAGCGTGTCATGGGTACATCTTTTTAGACATGGTGGAACCCGTCCTTCTCCATAGATCACAGCCAATTTCTTTCAGAAGGAGAGAGAGAGAGAGAGAGAGAGAGAGAGAGAGAGAGAGAGAGAGAGAGAGAGTGAGTGGGTGAATTATTGAACCCCAGCGTATCACTGGTACTTTACTTATCGAGGCAGGGTTGGCTGGGGGGTGGGGATGGATTTGAAATCAGCGTGCTGAGAGCCGAAACAATTACCACAAAGCAATCTATCCGACATTCTGACAATTCCATCAACAGACGTCTTATTTAGATTAAAAATAGCCACACGCAAATATAAATATATGTAAGATAGTTGAGTTGGTAGTGAATGTCAGACCAGCTGTGAAAAACAAGTAGAAATTCATTGTTTATAGCCAAAGTACTTTGCTATTGTTCATTCTTCTTAGCCGTAAAATAGTTCAATGTTTAGAAAGAAAGAAATTATCACTGTCAGTGGCTCAATATTTACATAATTCCTCACATTAGCATAAGACTACAAATTTGTAGAAGAGGAAGATAATTAACGAAATCAATTTGCAGTACATTACAAGTACTTATATTTCTTTCTTTGTAAATTAATAATAATTGATTCGGACAGGAGTTGAACTCACAACGTAAAAGGGATATGAACGAATAATGCGAGGTTACAAGGTGCTGCAGAATCTGCCATTTAGTGCATTAGTTTCTGGGTTTTATGTAAATGTCTTACCCACTGTGTCCTTATTTTCACATATAATTTGATGGGGATTATTCTGAAAACCAAGTATGTAATAAATATACAAAAAACTTCAATATTAAAAGGCAAGTATACGCCTTTTAAAGATGATAGTAGTGTATATGAACTGATAAAAAGAGTTTCATTGAAAATGGAAATGAGGTTGCGATCTCGGCTCAATGAGGCTTTATTTTTGCTCTGCTGCTACATTTAAAATCTGGCTGCAGATTCTGCCTTTGAGCCTTTCACCTACACAAAATTTATCTCTATTCCATATCTGCTTGCTAGATAAGAATATATTATGCTATAGGATTTTAAGAAATGCATCTTCACATTTCCGATAAAAATATCCTACAGCTTCACGAGATCTATAAATAAAGTGCTGACAAAAACAGATAAAGTAAACGTTTCCGGTTATAAAAAGGTTATATTTTTACAGCAAAAAAATCTGTGATAGAGAAACGGAATGTTTACAAAAACATTTACAGTATTAATCTAAGAAACCGTCTCCCATAAGCGTTTGAAACCCTATCACAATTTGGATTAAATTGTCGCACTATGGTACCATAGACAGAGTTAAGTTTACAGATTACAATGATCTTAACAAATATTGTTTTTATGTAATGAGTTGGGGGTTAACAATATCTACAATGTGCCATAATGACGTTCAAGTGTCACACTATGCTTCAAAAGGGCTATAGTTAAAATCTCGGCATCGGTATAAAATTGTGTTGAAGGAGAAAACCTAGATAATTAAACATAACCAACAGGTCAATGGAGGGAGTAGAGACGTGGTTACTCGATCTGTTAGAAACAAATTTATTCACAAATAACACTCTTCCACCATAAAGAAATAAAATAACATTAGAAAATAAAGTTCCTGTTATGTAAAATTACGTGATGGTCACATCGACTGTCTATTGGTTCAGTTAAATAGTGCTGAATTTGTATGAATTAGTGTTTTATTAACTTTTAGCGACGAGTTAAATTTTCATACTGGCATGAAGCTAAAAAGGAAGCCATTTAACAGAATTTTTCTTGAATATACTTTTATCAACAATATCAGCAAATATGTACAACTAATTGATGAACACTTTTATTCCCTAATATTAGTGCCTACCATATAAACCTACCAAACGAAAATCTGTTCGTGGTGATTTTCTGTTAGCATAATAAAAAACAATCCGCAATGTATATATATATATATATATATATATATATATATATATGCATACACACACACACACACACACACACACACACACACACACATACACACACATTCATACATACATATATATATATATATATATATATACATACATACATACACACACACATACACACACACACACACACACACACACACACACACACACACACACACACACACACACACACACACACACACACACACACACATATATATATATGTGTGTACATATATATAGGTAGATAGATAAAATTAAATTGAGATATACAATTGACAATCCAATAATTTATTTATATTATAATATAGCATAAAAAATTATTAAAACATCAAAAGGCCAACAATTTGTTTCGACTTATATACGTTTTATGATATATAAACAATTCCCTTACATATAAACCTCATTAGAGCCAGCGTTTAAAGATAGACAGAAATCTGTGTGAAAGGACGGCTGTATTGTAAAAAATTAATTCAATACCTATGTACTATGAGCTAGAAAAAATACTAATGATTATTTTGGCATACTTATGGGCTCAGCCGATTCAGCCCAGGTTACCGACTTTGTAGGTATATACATACTGTATCATTTCCATAATGAATTTCCAGAAATTAAAGGTGGTCTCTATAGAGATGATGCACTATTTTTTTAATAGCACTGGGTAAGAGAAAGAAAATTTGTCTGGTGCCTTCCATATTTCAACGAATTCTTAAGTGATTTTACCCGCTAAATTAAAAAATAACTTCAGTTTTTCTCCACCAGGTGTAGTTTTCTGACTAAACCTGATAGAGTAAGTATTTTATTCATACAAAAGGCATATGATATGAATCAATAAAGAGAGCGTAACACAAAAGAAAGCGAAGTACAAATAAAAATTGAAAATTCTTTTCTACGCTAGGCACAAGGCTCAAAATGTTTGGAGAGCGGACCTCGATGAGATGGACCCCAGTGCGCAACTGGTACTTAATTTATCGACCCCGAAAAGATGAAAGGCAAAGTCGACCTCGGCGGAATTTGAACTCAGAACATAAAGACAGACGAAATGCCACCAAGCATTTGGCCTGGCGTGCTAACATTTCTGCCAACTCGCCGCCTTGAAAATTGAAAATGCACATTGGTTAAGATTTTTGGCAGAAATTTCAAGGAATAAATTTGCGCTTCTTTGTGTACCGTAAATGTTGAGCAACAAGAGTATCTCGTTTTAAACTCCATCAATAGTCTGCCATCATCACAGCGT
This sequence comes from Octopus bimaculoides, assembly GCF_046866305.1. NCBI lineage: Eukaryota > Metazoa > Mollusca > Cephalopoda > Octopoda > Octopodidae > Octopus > Octopus bimaculoides. Next base: position 107,132,345 of record NC_142931.1, read on the forward strand.
CCTAACGTACTTGGTTCCGAGTTTCCCTCTCCTTGATGTCCTGATGGAATCGTTCGTCTTGTTCTTCGCTAATCTCCGAGATTTTCAGGAAAACAATCAGGATGACTAAAAAGATAATGCATTCTGATGCTCATATTCGCGCCAGTATCACGAAAGGTTGATATCTACTTGGTAACAAGGTCTTTATAATTTTCACTTTTGTGATTCCCAAGGAAATTTTGCACTACTTCTGCAAAGGCTAGTCAAGCTGATGCTTCATTTTAGCTCATTACTTTAACAAAATTTGTGTCCTTCAAGGGTTTATGGATCTGTGGTCCATCAAAAATCCCTGCTTTAAGTTTTTCACTCGTCAAATCTGGAAATACACTGCAGATGTACTTGAAACATTCCCCATTTTAATCAAGAGCTTTGATGAATTGCTTGAACTATCCGAGTTTGATGTGCAAAGAACGGAAAATGATCATATCTCGCTCAACTAAAGGTTCTTCCAATATATTGGCTGCTCTACATGGAGCCATATTTGTTCAAGGTGACCAGTTTTTCTTAACATAGTGGTTTGCTTGGTCTCTACTGCCCCACATGCAAAGAAAGCATGGGCATTTGGTATAACCAGATTGCTGTCCCATGACAAAATTCACCATCTAAAAGTCAACGTAGATGACCCATTTATGGTCATGATACAGTATAGTCTCTAAAACCAACTTAATTTCTTCATAGTTTTCCTTCAGAGTTGTTGAGTGGCCGCGTGGGACAGAGCAATACACATTTCCGTTGTGCAACAACACACATTTTAAACTACATTTAGAGCTGTCTATGAAAAGACGCCATTCCTCTGGTTTGTATTCCCCAATGCCAAGTTTATTAAGAAGCCCACTGACATCTCTACTGTAAACCAGCTCTTCTTCTTTTATGAAAACAGAAAGGAACTCTTCATGCCGACTCCGATAAAATGTTATATGGACACCATTCTCTAGAAGATTCTTCTCTTTCAAGTCACGAACTAGATCCTTGATTATAGGGATCTCATTTTCTTTACTGCCCACAAGGGGGACAAACAAGGACAGACAAAGGGATTAAGTCGATTACATCGACACCAGTGCGTAACTGGTACTTAATTTATCGACCCCGAAAGGATGAAAGGCAAAGTCGACCTCGGCGGAATTTGAACTCAAAACGTAACGGCAGGCGAAATACCGCTAAGCATTTTACCCGACGTGCTAACGATTCTGCCAGCTCACCGCCTTCTATTATTGATTATAGGGATCTCGCCATACCATTGGTATAGCAAACCTCATACTTTTCTTTGTCTCTTTTGTCCATTGTCGCAAATGTCCTGTACATTGTTTGTAGACACTATGTAGTGCCGAATATTTATCTTGGTCTCCCAGCTTGACCTCAAAATATGCCATATACGCTCTTTCAACAAAATCAGTAATGTTTCTTTCCGATTTTCAGGCAATGTGTATTCTCCACAAAGATAACAAAACGCATTTGGAGAATCAACGCAGCACTTCCTTGAAGAGGACATCTTGCTCATTTTCTATTGCTTAGTTCACCACAACACCTAAAAAGTATGGAAAAAGAAAAAACTTAGAATTAGAATAAGGTAACGAACACTGCATACTGGACGTACACACATACATAGTAACTATAGGGATGTTCAATAACTTAAAAACTAGATCTGATAGGTCAAAAAGAGGGTTATATTTAGATTCAGGAAACCGATTTTGTATAAGAATGATGTCTATTTCCTAAACACCAAAAACCTTGTAGAGCAGTGTAGTCAATCTAACAAAAATAATTTCTTTAAAAGATTTTGTTTATCTATCTCTATAGAAAATGAACATGATTCAGTTAATTACCTGGGTGTTAAAAACGCAGGATACTGGAATAGAATAGTATATTGTAATAAGAATGAGAATTCCACCAATTCTTATAATAATTATGGACGGACGATTGACAACGAAGTGGGTGAATCTAATAGTAACAATGTATCCAATTTATTTGTAAGTAGTAATGATATGATTAACAATAGTAATAATATCAATAAGAACAAGTTTAGTAAATATATCCTGAATAAGAAATGGATATATAAATAAACTTAGCTCTAATGTTAATAAGTTTACACCATATACCAACTCAGATAACCTAATGATATTAATTATAATAAAGATAATTATATTTAGTTTATCATTCCTTACACAGGACAAATAAAAATGAATTTGGTCAAGCTATTTTAGAGATCTATATTTAAGTACTTTAATAAAGAACATGAATATTATAAAATAATGAACAATAAAACGATTAGAATAGGTTTTTCAGTATCTAAAGATTTGTTTAGAATTATCTCTTCTTTTATTAATAAAAGTTTAGACAACTTTTATAATAATAACAATAATAATACTATTACAGAAAATGATCTAGCTAAAAATTGTGATTGTAGATATAAGGATAAATGTTATGTTAATAATTTTTGTTTACAGAACAATATTGTTTATAGATGTAGGGTGGATCGGAACAAAGAAATTACTTTTATATAGGGTTAACGAAAAATTTTATTTAAAAAAACGGATAGCAAACCATGAGTACACCTTTAGGAATAGAGATAGGTTTAACAGTACTAGTCTTAGTAAACTAATTTGGAAATTGAAGGATAGTAAGAAATTATACAAAATAAATTTGAAAATACTTAGTCAAGCTAGATCGTATAAAATGAATGATCCTAGATGTAACTTTTGTATAGAAGAATTATACCAGATATTAACATCTAAGAAGAAATTGCTTAATGAAAGACGTGAGAGTGTTCTATCTTGTACACACTATTCTAAATATGTGTTAATAAAATTTTATTAAGTCTCTATATTTGTACTCGTATGCATCCATTTATATGTGTACATACATATGTATATATGAATAATCATATATTTGTGTATATGTATATATACATTTGTATACGTGGGTACATATTTATATTTATCTGATGCTATTTATATGTCCTTATGCATGTATATATGTTTGTGCGTATATATATTGTGTGTATATATATATATATATGTGTGTGTATGTCTCTATATGCATTTATATATGTAGACATGTATTTATGTGTATATGTGTGTATATATGTATAGGTATGTGTATATGTATGTATGTATGTATGTATATGTGTGTGTATCTTTGTATGTGTATGTGCATCTGCATGTATATGTATGTGTACAAGTATGTATATGGAAGTCTATATATTCTTATATATGTACATGCATGTGTGTATATCATTTATTGTTAATGCGGGTATATGTTTATATATGTGTATATGGATGTATATATATATATGCATCCAGGTGTATTGCTATGTATATACATATGTAATCATATGGGTATTTATATATGTGTATATAAGTGTATTCGTGTGTATGTCTGTTTTTGAATATGTGAATACATATATGTATATAGGTATATATGTGCGTGTGTGTATGTGTGTGTAACATCCACCCCTAGGGGTCAGCCACACTTAAGTGGCGATATACTACACTTTATCGTGCAGTTACTGTTAATACTTCATTTAGAGAATTAACATTGCTTGTTTTCACCTTTTCAATATCAGTGAAGAATTTCACTGGAAAAGAAGATATAAGGTTTGCCAGGTTTTTGTCTCTCTCACCAAGGTCATCAGCTGTCGAACGCCGACGAAGGGAAATAACCCTGAAATCCGGATACGTTCGTGCTGCTGATCAAGGTGAGAGGGATAACTTCCCTTGGCAAACAGGACACAGTCGTGTGTCGATAAGCCAGCTGGAGGAGATGTCCTCCTGGGGCTAAAAGCAACAGTAACATCCACCCCTAGGGGTCAGCCACACTTAAGTGGCAATATACTACACTTTATCGTGCAGTTACTGTTAATACTTCATTTAGAGAATTAACATTGCTTGTTTTCACCTTTTCAATATCAGTGAAGAATTTCACTGGAAAAGAAGATATAAGGTTTGCCAGGTTTTTGTCTCTCTCACCAAGGTCATCAGCTGTCGAACGCCGACGAAGGGAAATAACCCTGAAATCCGGATACGTTCGTGCTGCTGATCAAGGTGAGAGGGATAACTTCCCTTGGCAAACAGGACACAGTCGTGTGTCGATAAGCCAGCTGGAGGAGATGTCCTCCTGGGGCTAAAAGCAACAGTAACATCCACCCCTAGGGGTCAGCCACACTTAAGTGGCAATATACTACACTTTATCGTGCAGTTACTGTTAATACTTCATTTAGAGAATTAACATTACATTCATTTAATTTATCAATTAAATGGTGATAATTATAATAATGATAATAATGATAATAATGATAATAATGATAATAATAATAATAATAATAGATAAATAGTGTTAATAGCCAAAATAATTATTATAGTATTGTATAGTTTATAACTTGTACTCTTATTATAACAATATTATTTTGTTAATTTTGAAAGAATTAATAAAATTTGAATATATACTGTTTATAGTCATTTAATTTTAAAATAATGATATTAATTATTTTTTTGTGAGCAAACCTTAATACTTGTTCTGTTTATAATACTTAATTTTTACTTATTTACAGAGTTCTCCCTTTCATAATATACGAATAATAATCCTTATTTAAGTAAGTTCAAATTCAGTTACTTCTAATACAACTAGTAATATGTTGATATCCATTATTATAGCTTAAGTCTATATCTATGGGGTATTTAGGATATAGTGTTTTCAGCCATAAGTTTATCTTCATATTTATAACGGAATTCTCCCTACGATAAATTAAGTAAGCAAAGAAATTATTTTTATTAGGCTTCTATTCATATTTATTACGGAATAAACAATAATTATAGATAAACAATAATTATAGATCATTCATATTAGTTACTTTAAGCAACTACACAATAATATTTTTTTATATCAATGACTTTATATAAATAGATGAGTTATTATATATTAAAGATATAATTATCATTTATATTTTTTCACACGTTTTATCACAGTTCTGGATAAAGCAAGACCCTGATACTTAATTATATACACATATATATTATTGTTGTTTGTTATAATAGTGAAAGATTCTCTTAGACATAAACGAGTTTGGATCAATATTATTTGAGATATATAGAAATATATTTCGATAGTTGTAGATTACACATGCTTAATCTTTTTGAACGTGCAAAATTTTTTGTTGTTTTTTAATTGTAATTGATATGTAATTGAATAGTTAACGCTCACGCTCATAACAGAGAGGCATTTGAATTAATTTTTTACAATCCAGCCGTCCTTTCACACGGAATTTCGCCTATCTTTAAGTTGTAGCTCTGATGTGGCTTATATATAAGGGAATTGCTTATATAAGAAATGTATATAAGTCGAAACAAATTGTTGGCTTTTGATGATTTAATAATTGTTTATGTTATTTTATATTGTGTTATATTATATTCATAGAATATTATGTTATATTATAGCATAAATAAATTATTGGATTATCAATTGTATATCTCTATTTAATTTTATATTTGTAATTTGCATTATACCCATATGTATATGGTATTCAACTGACGTACCAGTGAATTGGATGTTTCACACACCCCTTTGAAGGGCTTTTTTCCCTTAGTTTGTTAATATATATATATATATATATATATATATATATATATATATATGTATATAACGGATTTTCCCGTCGAAGACGGCGCATAAATGTTCAATTTTTGCCAAACGACCAGTCCATTAGTACATTAGTTCACTCTCTCCATCAAATCAACGTTGCCTGAACAAGTATCTGGTGTACCACATGTCAGGTGTCGAAGTGATCGTAGAACAACATGAGATGAAGGGTTTTGCTCAAGAACACAACGCACCACCCGGTCTAATTATTGAAACCATGATCTTTCGATCGTAAATACAATACCCTAACCATTGAGCCATCCACCCTCTCTCTCTCTCTCTCTCTCCCTTAAACACACACACACACACACGCACATGATTCTGATGGCGCACATGTATTGGAGTGTTGTACTTAACCTTAACTATGGAACAAAATCGAAGACAAACGAAATATGTAACATGTCGAAACGTTGTTCTGAATATCTATAAATTTATACATCAAAACAAAAAAAGAAGAAAATTTACAGAGCGTGTTTTACTTGTTTATATTATTTTCGATAATGTGAGTTTTGTTTTAGCATTCAGATAGATGTAAAACCGTCTTTGCTGGAACTCTCTCGTAACACTATCCATAACTTAGGAAGAGCGTAGATGAAGCCAAAGAAGCTTCAGAATCGTTAATATTACAAGTTTACAGGTCACGAATAGCAAATAAGATTAAGTCTTCTCGAGACAAAACAACCCGTCTGTCACTGATCATGTTCTGTGCCAGAGAAACACATCTCTAAATCTCCTAAAAAAATAAAAACAAAAAGGAGCAGACGAAAAAAAGCTAAAGAACGTCTTTCAGCTACAATTGGTTTATAAATAGAGAGCTGACAAGAGCAGGCAGCAAGCTAAATAAACAGTAATCAATTTTACTGTATGGTGAATTATATCGGCTATAATTAGAGTCTGTTGAGAGCTATATCAATGCAGAATCCATAGAAGATCACGTGTTCTTGAATTTTCAGTTGGTTGTCTGGCATTCTATGAACTTCACTATTCACTCTCACTGCTCTACATAAAATTCAATTACACTACACACTAATTAAACTTTTTAATGGTGGATATATTGCCAAATTCATACTTATCCGGGACTTAATTAGATTCTAGTATAATACAACTCATGGGACCGCTGCTTTGTTAGTATTATATCATATATAATATCATATATTGTTTGTTAACTCGCCTTCGTTTTAAGCAACGTTACACTTTCAATTGCAAAACAGCTCTAGTTATGTAAAAGTGCTTTACACCTGATGGACGTATAGGTATCCTGCCTCTAAGAGTTTAACTCAGCTTTTCAGTAATATATATCAACCCGAAGGCGGCGAGCTGGGAGAAATGTTAGCACGCCGGGCGAAATGCTTAGGGTTCAAATTCCGCCGAGGTCGACTTTGCCTTTCCTCCCCAAAAATTTCGAGCCTTGTGCCTTGAGGAGAGAAGAATATATATCAACCCGAAAGTAGTGAGCTGGTAGAATCGTTGGCACGCCGGGAATAATTGCTTAACGATATTTCGTCCGTCCTTATGTCCTGAATTCTGTAGAGGTCAACTTTGCTTTTCATCCTTTCGGAGTCGATAAAATAAGTACCATTTGAGCACTGGGATCGATGTAATCGACTTACCGCATCCCCCGATATTGTTAGGTTTGTGTCAAAATTCGAAACCAATACATATCAACCTAATAATCAATAGCAACATTGTTAATTTCCCTTTTCAGCTTCGCTAGCTTGTAAATTGAGTTCAAACCCCGAGTATAGTTTTAAATTGAAGATAAATAGTCTCTACTTAATGGACCGGTCCTTGGTGCACTGTCTGAGGTTGATGTCGTCAAGTGGTGGTGCCCTTGTAACCTAATAAGCTATAGAACTTAGACCAAATCTTAAACTGGTAATAAAAGCGGTATAACGTCGGTTATGAGATGTCAACTCTCATATTTGTTACTAAAGTTGGGTTGACTTCTCTTCTTAACCGAGTCAGTGTTTTAACTCATCAACCAGGAAATAAAAAATAGTTTTGACTTTCTTTAGTGATGCCGTTTGATTAATTGATATCATAATACATTAAAACATTCTTTAGTGGTGCAGCACGATTAATTAATATAATAAAACGCTGAGCCATTCGCAGTTTATTGAATCTAAGGTTGTAGAAAGATTCTTAATAAAAGTGAAGCTAATTTTAAATATTCTGCAAATGACTCGGCGTTGTTGCTTGCGGTTTATACACTATACACATACCAAATTTCATTTGGTCTACGTCAGTAAAATTGTTTTCTGCTATATTTCAATTACCAATAAAAAAATGTCTTTAATCATTTTCTTTTTAGATATTTTTTTTAACATTGGAAATTTTGAAAAAGTTCTATTTCAGATTAAATTATTTTAATTAAGTTTGAAACCGATAGAAACAGAAAAATACCAATCATTCTTCGTGTATGCCAACTCCCAAAGCAGTAACAGCAACAGTGACAACAACCATAACGACTATAAAACACACATACATACAAATACACGCGCATGTACGCGCCTATCGTCAAATTGCAGTAAATAATTTCTCGATTATAGAGATCGTAATCCGCACGTGATTTAAATTAGATTTAAACACCAACACAGTCCTGAAATTACATGCTGATGAAGTTGAAGCAGTTTTTGCAGGTCCTGCTGTTATTGCAGTCCTGCTGTTATTACATTACAACAGAGGCAGTTGTTAAGGTGATTATAAATGTCACAGATTTTGCCGCTGTTGTTATTTGCTCCAGATCAATTTCATAAGCAAACATCTTGACCACGAAGATTAAGTGACATTACATATTTCAACTTACATAATTTCTATTTAACTATGAATAAAAATATCATGGAATTAAACCCAAATTAGTGCTGATAACTAATTTAGTTAACAAAATGAAGAAAGACCAACTGATAAAACTACATTTTGTCATTGTACTTAACTTTGGACGAACGGCAAGTTTCAAAGCATTAACGTCTACGTTCCTCTCAAATGAATTTACCCAGAACACTAGTGTACACACACACACACACTCTCTCTCTCTCACACGCACACACGTATACACACACACACACACACACACACACACACACACACACACACACACACACACACACACACACACACAGATTCACACACACATATATATAGAAATTAAATTCTTGCTTGATTCACTAGACTGTTGAATGGCAGCCTAGTCAAGATGGTATTCTCTTCTTCTCCTACTCTTGTTTTTGCACACATCTACAAAATAACTTTCTAAAATGTAATTCCATTATGCAGCTGAGGAGTACATTTTCATTGCACATCTTATGTAGTGTTCTCACTATATATATATATATATATATATATATATATATATATATATATATATATATATATATATATATATATATATATATGTATATATATATATATATATATATATATATATATATATACATACATATATATGTATATATATGCAGATACGGGTACAGGACGTCAGCAACTGTGTAAACGACATGGAATACGAAAACAAACGAGTTAAGTAAGCAAACAACAGAAGAAAAATGGAAAACAGGAAAGTAAACACAAAGAAACGACCCTTCATCAATTGTCGGCTGTCTATCTACTCCTCATTTCGAACATTCAACGACAATATGAGTCTTCAAAGACAGTTGCTCCCATAAATTCTAAAATAGAATTTAGGCGCAGGAGTGGCTGTGTGGTAAGTAGCTTGCTTACCAACCACATGGTTCCGGGTTCAGTCCCACTGCGTGGCACCTTGGGCAAGTGTCTTCTACTATAACCTCGGGCCGACCAAAACCTTGTGAGTGGATTTGGTAGACGGAAACTGAAAGAAGCCCGTCGTATATATGTATATATATATATATGTGTGTTTGTGTGTCTGTATTTGTCCCCCCACCATTGCTTGACGACCGATGCTGGTGTGTTTACGTCCCCGTAACTTAGTGGTTCGGCAAAAAGAGACCGATAGAATAAGTACTAGGCTTCCAAAGAATAAGTACTGGGGTCGATTTGCTCGACTAAAGGCGGTGCTCCAGCATGGCCGCAGTCAAATGACTGAAATAAGTAAAAGTGTAAAAGAGAGTAAAAGAGATTTATGGAGAGTCAAAGTTGAGAACAAAAGCAGGACGGTGGAGACATACTAGGAAGTCGAACGAAAGCAAACATGGAGGATCGTTAGACCAGTACGAGAGGAAAATAGTGAACGCTGGAAGAAATATTTTCTTTGAAAAGAGAAAAGACAGAGGAAAGACAAAAAATGTCCCGTCCTTTGAACGTCTGCGCAGGAAAAGAAAGATGGTCACGTGAGGAAAAGAAAGGTGGACGATAGTCACATGTGAGCAACGAGAGAGAGAGAGAGAGAGAGAGAGAGAGAGAAAGAAAGAGAAAGAGGGAGAGATAGATAGATAGATAGAAAATGGTGAAGGAGGGAGGGGAGAATATGTAATTAGAGAAAGATGGAGGAAGAAAACTGTATAGAGTAGAGTCGCATCAAAAAGGTGAAGATAAATTTACTTTGAAACGGATGCGTAGCGTTCAATTAAATAATAATATACATAATATATATTTATATGTATTTATATAAAAGATCTCAGTAGTCTCCAGTTCTATCGTCGAAGAGAAGGTGAGGTAGATTACGAGTGGAAGACCTGTGAGGAATACAGGACAGTATAAAAGTAAGATAGAGCCATGAATGTATGGGAATAAATTGAGAATAAAACTGGTATGGTGAAGGCATATATAACTTAAAAGTTCGAGGGATACATAGCTGTAAGCTAATGAAGTTTATGACATCTCAATACTTTGGTAATTTATATATATATATATATATATATATATATATATATATATATATATATATATATATATATATATATATATATATATATATATATATATATATATATATATATATATATATATATATATATATATGTATATATATATATATATATATATATATACACATATACATATATAAATTACCAAAGTATTGAGCTGTCATACACTTCATTGGCTTACAGCTGTTTCCGCCATAGGATGTACTGCATTCACATTTGAATGTTTGTGTATCACCTTATAATTTCAAGCGTGAAGCACACTTCACGTTTGAATCTTCCATAAAGCTATAAGGTGATATACAAGCATTCAACTAGGAGTGCATTGCATCTTATAGCAGAAAGAGTTGTAAACTAATGAAATTTATGACAAAATTTCTCATTCCTTTGTCATTTGAATTTCTTATTACTGCTCTATGCTCGAATAACGCTTTGCCTTGAAGCATATGTATATTGAATTCTAACTACTGACATCCTTTATTAAGAATATTGCTTAATCATTCCCCACTGAAGACTGAATAGTTGAGTTTTATATGGAAATCTTTGCTGAATGAGATTTACAATATATTCAACATATGTACAGCTACTCCGGAAAGCTGTAAGAAACTTTAGTCATAATTTTTTAATACCTTATTTACTGTAACAATTCTTCAATCATGTTTGAATTATAGATAACATGGTTTAAGTGACACCCCATGCTTTGCTTGTTCAGTCTTTCTTTCTAATATCTATGTATCCACATAACGAGGAACCACTTATCGCCAGGGTGCAACAGCACTTTTATTTTGTTTTAGCCGCAATTCAGGCCAGAGTTACAGTGGTAAACAAATCGAATACTTATTGTACATATCTATTACATTATGTCATTAGAGGCAATTATATATATAATACATATAACTCCTATGAAATGTGTTGAGTGCTCTTTTCTTTTGTCTCTTCACTCATTCGTATATATACATGCACCCATATATATATATATATATATATATATATATATATATATATATATATATATATATATATATATATATATATATATATATATATATATATATATATATAAATTTATATAAATAAGGATAAGATCGATATTTAAAATATTGATCTTATCAAGTGGCCAGCATGGGAATAAAAACCATCAAAGGTAACAATTATTTAAAATTATAATATAGGGTATCTAAGAGATACCGCCACGCTGAAAATAACAGCCAAATCTTGACTCTAAACCACAGTAAATGTTCATATAGCAGTTTTTAGGCGGGCAATTTAAACTGGTCGTGTGCATACGTGCATATATATGTATGTATACGTTCGTATATGTAAGTATATTGTATGTTTATATATATATATATTTGTATTTATGTGCTTTTCTGAGTATATTCCACTGATGAAGGCAAAGCATTTTATTATGCAAAGCCAGAAATCCGGGATCTGGAATTATCCAGTATTTTTGCTAGTTTATTTTATCTTCGTCTTCGCTCTTCGTGCTATATGAACATTTATTGTGGTTTAGAGTCAAGATTTGACTGTTATTTTCAGCGTAGCGGTATCTCTTAGATACCCTATATTATAATTTTAAATAATCTTTAATATATATATATATATATATATATATATATATATATATATATATATATATATATATATATACTGTTGTGGCTGGGGAGAGTCATTCTCTTTAGTGCCTTATAATTTAACACACTTACCGGCAAAATTTCCACTTATTTCCTTCTTTATTTTTCTAAAATTTTCGTTGCGTCTTGTAACCTTTTCAATAGTTTTGACTCCATAGTTTTCAACAGTTTTGAGAGTCAAAACTATTGAAAAGGTTGCAAGATGCAACGAAAATTTTAGAAAAGTAAAGAAGGAAATAAGTAGAAATTTTACCGGTGAGTGTGTTAAATTATAAGGCACTAAAAGAAAATGACTCTCCCCAGACACAACAATATATGCTTCAACACACGAACGAACTCACATAAAGAATCTTGCAAACCAAATCCCAAAATGAAATATATATATATATATATATATATATATATATATATATATATATATATATATATATATCAGGTCATTAAGAATGAAATCTCCGATTTTCTTATGTACCGAGTTTGACAGCCATTAACTCTGTTTTACTCTGCAATTTTTTGTTTTACAACATTGAAGAGTTACATCATCACTTTTCGAAAAACAATTCATGGTTTCTGATTATATTGTGAGTTTTCTCACGTAAATCAATTTTTGTGAACCCATGGATAGATAAAAAAATTCGTGTTGTTTATGAATATGAGTTCCGTCGTGGAACCAATGCATCCCAGGCAACTCGAAACATCAACGAGGTGTTTGGCGAAGATGTGACAAATGAGCGCACTGTACGTCGATGGTTTAAGAAGTTCCAGTCTGGTGACTTTACTTTTGAAAATCAGCCCCTTGATAGAGTTGAGACCAGGGTGGGTAAAGATGAGCTGGAAACAGTAGCAGAAGCGGATACAAACTACGCGTGAATTAGCAGCAAGGTTTAATGGACCATCTGGAGCAAATCGGCAAGGTAAAGAAGCTGGACAAGTGGGTACCACACGAACTGAACGAGCATCAAATGACACGTCATCTTGAAATTTTCTGTTCTTTGCTGTCACGGCATAAAAGGGAATCATTTTTGCATCGTATTGTTACGTGTGATGAAAAGTGGATTCTTTTCAACAATAACAAGCACCCTGCATGGTGGTTAGATAGATAAGAAGTGCTAAAACATAATCCAAACAAGAATACTCACCAAAAGAAACAAAAAAAGCTCAAAAGGTGTCTGTTTGGTGATCTAGCGATGGTGTCATCCATTACAGCTTCATGAAACCTGGTAAGTCAATTACAGCGGATGTATACATCAACCAAATGGATGAAATGATGAGTGAACTTACAATTAAACAACCGAGATTTAGCAATAAAGACCGGGCAATTCTCTTGCAAGACAATGCTCGACCACATGTTGCACAAAGAACGCTACTCAAGCTCCAGGAACTGAACTTGGAAGTACTTTGTCATCCACCATATTCCCCAGACCGTGCACCAACTGACTATCACGTTTTCCAGGCATTAGACAACTTTTGCAAGGAAAAAACTTCAAATCTGAAGAAGATGCAAAAACAGACTTTCGTGATTTCATTACCTCTTGCTCTCCAGAAGTTTTCGCTGCCGGCATAAATAAGCTACCAATAAAATGGCAAAACTGTGTTGATAATATAGGTGCATACATTAACTGCATTGCTTTTTGTTAAAATAAATTTTCAGTTCAAAATCGGACATTTCCTTCTTAATGACCTGATATATATATATATATAATAATATTAGGGACAAAATCCAAAATTACAGGTAAAAAACTCAATTAAAATCAATTTATAAAAAATTAAAATTAAATTGAGCCTTATAGATAAAGTATATATAAAATATATAGTTTTAGGGAAAATAACCAAATTTTCAAGAACTCATCGATGAAAATCCACTATCACATATAGAAAAATTAGTAATTAAAAGCACAATAAATGAGTATAATATAAAGTAAAGTAAATATCATAAGATAAATATAATAAAAAGATTACACGTGTTTCATAACTAATTTTCAAATAGAAAAGAAATTTAAATCGATTAAAATCAATTGAAATTATCGAAAATAAATTCTATTAAAAAATATAGCTACTCGTCAGATCGTAAGTAGAACAATACAACCAACAATAAGTACCAAATGAATTAATATGAAATACTTATTATATAAAGATAGAAAAATTATTAAAAAAATATCATAATATCAAAATAATAACCATTCAATAATCATCCCTTCATCCATTATAATAACATGTATATTATATACAAAAAACATCTTACATAAATTATCATTGTTTAAATTATCAGTGTTTTAAATACAAGTTGAACGAAGTTTAAGTTTAAAATAATAATGAAGATAAAATTAGTACATATTTAACCGGTGTAATAGTTAAAGCTATACTATATAAAGCTAAAGACGTTTATTTAGTTATAATTAAAGATCAATTGAATAATAGAAAAATACAAGATTATTTATTTCTACAAACGTAATAATAAAAAATATGAATGAAAAAATTATGAATGGAAAAATTATGAATGAAAAAGTTTGCAGGTACGTGGTACTTCGTTATGCAAACACAATATACTATAAGGTATACTAAATGTGAAGGAAAAACGGCGGAGGCGATAAAAGGCATCATTTCGCAAGGGTTCCAGCACTACTTCGAATAGTGAAAAACGAGGATGGACCGATATATATATATATATATATATATATATATATATATATATATATATATATATATATGCGTTTGTATATATGTGTGCGGGTGTAGCTGTACTTCTAATCTGTAGTTTCCATCACCATATATTACAAATATTACAACTTAGTATTCTGATTTTACAATCTTTCTGTCTTGATGTAAAAGATAAGTAAAACGTTGACGCAGTAGTAATTCCGGAGACCGTATGCATCATTATGAATCTGCATGTTGGATTACAAAATTGATCTTGAGTAGATAATAAATATATTTGGTTAACAAGTTTGGAGTTTACTAACTTCTAATCTAATTTCTATACTTTCCATTCTGCAAACGCTTTAATTGTTATATTCTGCGACTAATGACCATACAATATAGCAAAGATTAGTGAAACTTGTCTCTGAAGTAATTTGATGTATAACACAGACTCGAAAATCTGTTAGTGGCTCTGATATATTTGATTAAGAGAAGTTATGCAAATAAATATTGACATTATCTAGAGCATGTACATGTGTCTCACTGTCTCTGTTCTCATGTATACACACACACACACACACACATACACACACACACACACACACACACACACACACACACACACACACACACACACACACATAGAGGCATGCACACACATTGACTGCTGGCGTTACCATTCAAAGCATACAAATGTTTTTATGAACAACCTAAGTTTATCAATAAATCTTGGCATATTATTAATGACGTAATTTTCTTACACACATGCACACACGCACACACACACATATGTATACATACACACGTACATATATATATATTTGTCTATATGTGTATAGATATGTATACATATATATATGTGTATGTGTATATATATATATATATATATATATATGTGTGTGCGTGTGTGTGTGTGTGTGTGTATATATGTCCCCTCTCTCCTTTTCTCCAAGTATGTGTATATATATATATATATATATATATATATATATATATATATATATATATATATATATATACATGTTTATATACGAGGCGGGTACCCAATAAAAACTGGAATTTTGCAATATAATTTTATTCACTTTGTTTTACATGTTTACACTTTTATCGTCTTCAAAGTATTCTCCATTTGAAGCAATACATCGGTCCATCCTCGTTTTTCACTATTCGAAGTAGTGCTGGAACCCTTGCGAAATGATGCCTTTTATCGCTTCCACCGTTTTTCCTTCACATTTAGTATACCTTATAGTATATTGTGTTTGCATAACGAAGTACCACGTACCTGCAAACCATTAATGTTTACATACCAACCCCAAGAATGCGTCTTATAAGTAAATTGGTATATCCAATAACTTAACACCGCTGAATGCGGTAGTTATATAAGCAATGTGTTCGGAAGCAATAGCAGGTTAGATGATTGCTGAAGAAGGGGCATAGAACTTGGTACTGACTTATGAAAACATTTAGTATACCTTATAGTATATTGTGTTCGCATAACGAAGTACCACGTACTTACAAATCTTCAATATATATATATATATATATATATATATATATATATATATATATATATATATTATATATATACATCAAGAGAGGAAGAGGAGAGAATTTGGGTGTAATGTTAATGTTTGTCCCTCCTTACTCTCTGTATATATTTATGCATTTATATGGATGAGTTGTTCCGCAAGTGAGATTGAGGGAGAGAGAAAAAAATGAAAGAGATAGAGAGATAATTAAAAGATTACTAGCTTACATTTTTTTCATAAAATGTAATGGAAGTAAACAATTTTCTATAGGAATGTTCTGTTTTGCTGTATATTTCTGAGGCCTTCACAAAACTACTTCGGCAAACTTCCGACATATTTATCTATCGTTTTACTTGGCTTGAATAGACTTGTTAATCAATAAGAATCCCATTAAATATCTCAATTTATGTATTTTTTAAAGATGAATAGGACACTGTGGTCATGCAGCTGTTTGCCGTTCTTTGATTTTTTCTTTATATGAGAGTTTATATACATCTTTTTTTTATCTTTCTACGCGTGTTTATATATGATTTTTCTTTCTTTCTTTGTATGTTAAATACAAATTGACGAACGGAGAAATAAACTACTCCAGCTGTTTGACCTCGAGTTTGGAACTGCGTTTTAATATCTATTTATTTTTTACATGTTTTTCTTTGCCACATCTATTTCACAAAAGATGTATAGTTTTCTAACAATCCTTTATACGAGGCTTCTAGAAATATTTCAAATAAAAGGACACAGAAACTAGTAGAACTTATTTTTCATATTACAACAAGAAAAAAAAAAAGCGAACAAAAACAAAAATAAAACAAAAGACATCCACCAAAAATAATTCTAAAGAAAAATCTTTTTTTTTTTTTTTTGTATATTCACGTACACACTGAATGTACTCGTACAAATATATACGTATATATATATATTCGTGCACTAATTTCTAAAATGTGTGCCTGAATTGTTTTGCTTCAAATTTCGACAGTTTATAAGTATGAATCTTTTTAAGTAATCGTGACAACATATATTCCCTTCTTTTAAAATTCTTGTTGGAACAGGCATCCTTCAAACTTGTTCGATGATGAGAAAAAAAAATTCTTAAATCATAACTGATGATCTGATAAGGAAAAAATTGCCCCAAACTTCTGATTGGTCTGTTAGAAAGTAAGGTCTGTTACCAAACAAGGTGAACATTACTGAACATTTCATATGCCTTCCGAGTATCAACGAACAGCTTGAAACGACTCATGCATTAGTGATGACTTAACCACTTTTGCAATTCAATTTGGTGTGCTCTACACTGTTTGAAAAAGACAACCCCCAAAAGAATTCGAGTGTCTCACTAATAACATAATAAAAATGATATATGTGTGTGTGTGTATGTACGCACACACACACACACACACACACACACACACACATATATATATATATATATACACATGTATGTGTATGTAAATATATATATATATATATATATATATATATATATATATATATATATATATATATATATACATGTATGTGTATGTAAATATAGATATATATATATATATATACATGTGTGTGTGTGTGTGTGTGTGTGTGTGTGTGTGTGTGCGTGTGTATGTGTATGTGCACAACATCAAAAGAAACAGAAAGTTGTTTACTATCAGGTTAAAATGTTTACGGAATTTGAACTAATCAGTTTCCTCCAGTTGGCTCAACTGTAAATTCACTAAAAATACAGAAACGATTACACGTAGATATCTGGTTGTTACATAAGCAATTCAGTTTTTAAAATGATGACTTGCACATTTATTTTCTATCATATAACAGCAGTTACTGGCGCCAAATGATATTGCTTACATTTCGATATATGTAATTGCTTTATAGATGAGAATATAACAGAGAAACATATATATTTCATTACACACACACACACACACACACGCACGTACGCACACACACACACACACAAACACACGCACACACACGTACGCACGCACACACACAAACACGCACATATACATATACATACATATATATAATATATGTAAATATATGTATGTATTACAGGAGTGGATAAAATCATGGAAACACCTTATTAAACTGACGTTTTATTATTTAATTAGCTTAAAAGCTGCAATCCGTACAGACTTTTAAGGCTAGCTCCTGCGGGGGGCTAATTGGGCTTGCGGCCCGAAACTGAAGGGAGCTAAATAGCATGACAAGGGAGCTAAATAGCATGACTATAAAACGTCTATAATGACCATATGCTCCGATGGTGTTTGATCAAAGATCAAAGACGGACGAGAATTAATTTTGTAACGTAATCATTCTGTTGTTCCAGTCCCAAGTTAAATTTCAACTGTTGGCCAATTTCTCCCAAAGTTCTTATCTCATCATAAAATTAACGAAGGGAATGTCATTTGTCTCCTTGATTTGTGACATCATCTGACGAACGCCAACCAAGATGGCGTGAATCAACCAAACTTTACCTGCAAGAAATAGCAACCTTAGTGCATTTAAATCAGATCCCAATGCTGAATGTTCAAAAACGAAATGAAGTTCAGATTTTCAATCTTGCGATCATCCTGATTCCATAAAGCTATAATATGTTTATGTAGAGCAAATGTAGACTGAGATACAGGGGTCCCGGACAGATAGAATTTCTCGTTTATTAATATAGATATGGACTTATTCCAAGTTTGGTATCAATCACGGCCTTAATATGCCAAAGAATTCCCTCATGCAGGCTCTGAACGTTTGTTTAGGGAATTTTGAGCTACTCTTCAAGTAAAAACCTGCTTTAGCTTTTTTAGGATGAGCAGTTTTGGTTGACACAGGTTTGGCAATGTCGTAGTTTAGCTCGATTATTGCTGCTGTAGTTCGAGTCTTTCTTAGACAATATATTTCACTGTTCTGCGTTCTCTATGAAGTTTGCCTTCTACACAGAATTATGCTTGCCAGAGTTACTATTATCTAGGTTTGGAAATGCCAACAAAATTTTAGAAACTGCACCTCATGAAATATTAAACGATTCAGCAGTTTTAGTGATTAAAGCATCAACCATCCACGCTCCAGCAACCATAAAATAAATGAGGAAATTCTTTTTATTAAATTACTTGGAAAATATGAAGGCTGACCTGAGCCTGGAGATCCAACCTCGCATATCCAAAACTTTCGGAACACCTCCCACTATCATCAACTAGAATATCACTCCGAGCAAACACTATCCTCAGAGTTGCCACTGAACAACAAAACACATATTTCATCTCCTATATATTATCATGATGGGATTAAACCCCGTTTCAAACTCCTATCCCTGAATGCTCTTGTGCAACAAGGTGTACCTTTTTGACTCCTATATCGAAAGTATTGACCCCGTTTTCATCATAGTCACAGAAACATGAGCATACTCTCTACTCTGTGATGGTGTTTTAAGCATAGTTAGTTACAATTTGTTTCGTAAAGACCGTGCTTATCGTCGTGGAGGTGGCGTTATGATCTACATTCGGTTAAACTTTTCAGCAATTCCTTGTGGTGATCTGAACAAATCACAACATGCGACACTCTTTTGCGAATTACGCATAAACACGTTTACACTGATACATGGAGTTGTCTATCACCCACCAAATTACCGCCAAGACACACAGCTTTTTCAAATCCTCAGGGCTGCATCTAGGAAAACAGCCATTTTTTCATTGCTGGTGACTTCAACTACCCTGTAATTGATTGAGAAACTTTTCGTTGGCCGTGAACTGCAGGCGATTTTCTCTATGTAATGCTGGATGCAAACTGTTCCCAAGTAGGCACCTCCCCCACAAGAGGTAACAATAATTTGGACCTGATCTTTACCACTGCTCCTGAAACTGTTATCAGTGTTACGACCACGGAGCCTCTAGGCGACTCCGATCATGCAATGATCATGGCCAATCTGTCTCTTATAGGCAGAAACAAAAAGCATCAGTACCTCCAGACCACTCACTGGAACAAAGCAGACAGGAACTGTTACCATGATGAGTTACGGACGAATAAACTGGTTTGAATTTTACGATTCCGGGGACGTCAATACTACTTTTCAAAATATCCTCAGTGCAGTCTGAACTGCATGTGAAGTATCAGTACCACGCAAACGCTCTAAAAATAAAAAAAAAGTGCAATACGGGAGATTGCAGCATTTCGACTAGCCAGGAAAGACTGTGGTGATGCTGAACAGAAATATAGACAGAATAGAACAGAAGAAGACACAATAGTTCATCCAACCATCTCAAGCTAGTGACAAAGAAGGCAATTCTTGAGTGTCAACAACGTATACCAACCAACCCGACAGCAAAGTTTTCTAAAAATATGTACGTTCGAAGTAGAAACCTCACTCTTCAGTTGGCCCTCTTTACAATCCCCACACAAATCGGATCACTGATGACTCCAAGAAATGTGCTGAGCTTATTACTGAATGCAATGCTGGCATTTTTACTGTTGAAAATCCAAATGTACCTTCTTCACTAACTCTGACATCAAATTCCATAACATCTGTGAAATTCACACCCGCAATGCTGCTATGCCACCTCAAGAATAAGCGCAACTATGCCTCTCCTGGTCTTGATGGTGTTACTTATTTGCTTCTCAAACGTGGCGGGTTCTTTCTTTTGCACCAACTTTCATTCTTCTTTCAATTCTGCCTTAACAGCTGTGTCACTCCAGAGCATTGGAAAATTGCCAGTGTCGTTCCCATGTTCAAAATAGGTAATTGCACATCACCTGCCAACTACCGTCCAGTCGCAAAACTGATGGAGTCCTGTGTCAGAGAAACAATCTGGAACTTTTGGAGCTCTAGCAACCTTATTCGACCCAATTTGCGGGCACCACCAAGTGGGAAGTGATCAATCTTATCGTTAAAGGTGCGAAACTGAATATTACCAACTGGTCGACAGCTGATGAAGAATTACGGACCTTCTGCTTGTTTCCCGTTCGTTTTTACATTCAGTATACGTTATGACGTCTGTTTATTTACCATACGCTTTTTTCATCTAAGTAATGGAACGCAACACACCGAATTTGTATTAACAAATATGTTCGTGTGACTCTCTCTCTCCCTCTTGCCTTCATTCTTTCCTCATTTCTTTTTCTCACCCTCTCACTTCTATTCTAGCTTTTCTACTTACTCCTTTCCTCTCTCTTCCTCTTGTATTCCTAG
This sequence comes from Octopus bimaculoides, assembly GCF_046866305.1. Classification (NCBI taxonomy): domain Eukaryota; kingdom Metazoa; phylum Mollusca; class Cephalopoda; order Octopoda; family Octopodidae; genus Octopus; species Octopus bimaculoides. The sequence goes on from NC_142931.1 coordinate 107,153,823, forward strand.
CCTTTCTCATTTCCCTTCACCCGTTTCCTTTTTTTCTCTGTCCTTCACTCTTGCTATCCTTCTCTCCTGCTTACTGCTGTCACGTGACTCATGGCCAGTTCCCCTTTCCCGTCCTTTCTTACAATGGTCCCGTAGCTGACCAGTCGCAAATTCTCTGTCTCTCCGTTTTCCATCCTTCAAGACATTTTCTAAGCGTTACCCACTATTCTCGTGTCCTTGGCCCCAAGGCCATATTTTGTTCGACTATTCGCCCTTGTCCACCGTCCTAAATCACACTCCGTGTTGTTTTGCTACTTTTGGTTTGTTCTGTTTGCTCTCGTCACTAATTCTCTGCAAGAAAACTTTTTTTGCGAGCACTGCCGATTGGGAAGTGCTCACTCTTACCGTTAACTGTGCAAAACTGAATATTACCAATTGGTCGATAACTGACGAAAAATTACGGACTTTCTGTTTGTCTCTCGTTCGTTTTCACATTCAGTATACGT
>NC_142931.1:107156807-107191807 GCF_046866305.1 Octopus bimaculoides
TTAAATTGTAAATGTATATATATATATATATATATATATATATATATATATATATATATATATATATATATATATATATATATATATATATATATATATATATATATATATATATATATATATATATATATATATATATATGTATGCATGCGCAGCGTGGCCATGTGGTAAAAAGCTTGCTTACTAACCACTGCGTGGTACCTTAGGCCACGTTTTCTATTATAGCCTCGGGCCGACCAAAGCCTTGTAAGTGGATTTGGTAGACGGAAACTGAAAAAAGCCCATCGTATGTATAGATATGTGTGTATGTGTGTCTGTGTTTGTCCCCCACCATAATTTGACAGCCGATGTTGGTGTGTTTACGTCCTCGTAACTTAGCGGTTCGGGAAGAGAGCGCGATAGAATAAGCACTAGGCTTACAAAGAATAAGTCCTGGGGTCGATTTGTTCGACTAAAGACGGTGCTCCAGCATGGCCGCAGTCAAATGTCTGAAACAAGTACAAGAATAAAAGAGTAAACGAATACACACACACACACACACACACACACACACACACACACACACACACACGTACACACACTCACACACATACACACATATGGGACTGGATCGAAACCATGGGATCCTAGGGAACTTCAAATTCGGGGAACCCATCATGCACAAGAATTAAAATCTGGGAAAATGACCAAATATAAATCTCAAAACCCGTTTTTTGCATGTAATTGAATTTGACGAGTTAGCAGAGAAAGTCGAAGTAAACAACTGAAAATGTTCCTTTATAGATACACTTTCCAATCTTCTAATTTCATTTTTCACACATCCAAGGTGAGAAAGGGTAATATTTAAAAAAAAAAATTTGAATTACAAATGTTTCAGAATGTGGAATGCGATAAAATGACAGAAACTTACGAAAAAGAAAAAAAAAAATAATTTTAGTGTTTGTTGCTGTTCCAAAGGCACGATGTGTGTGTGTGTGTGTGTGTGTGGAAGGGGAAGAGGATATGGATTTTTAAAATTCTTGTTTTAAAAGGGCTTTCTTTCATTGTTTTGAAATACATAAAAGAAGTAAAAACGGAAAATCTCGACGAAAACGGGGAAATTCCAGGTGATAATCATAAAGGTATTAGTAAGTTAACCATTAGTAACAATTCCATAACCGTAAGTATGTAAATACCAATAGCACCACTGTTAGTACCGACGACCCAACTCCAGCCAATAACAATGCAGACAACATAGTTAATGGTAATGGAGCCAATAATCCACAGATAATACCCCAGGTACGTTGGTTGCATAATGTCTAACGATGCAATCTATGATAGCAGGGTCGACATAAATATAAGTTATAAAACCAATTATAATAACTCAAGTAATAGCGACATAATACGTGATAATATTGGGTTGTCCGGAAAGTTCGTGCCGATTTATAGTCGCTTACCTTTCGACTTATGTGCCATGAAGCCACCTCAATTCTGGGAAGAGGGTATTTTCAAGTTAAAGGAAAGATGGAGACGCATTGTGCAACAAAATGGTTCATGTTTAGTTGGTTAAAAATGTAATGGCAAGAATTTAGTGACCTTTTTCTTTCCTTTAAAAATCGGCACGAACTTTCCGGTTAACCCAATACTTCTATGAATTTGAACAGTACCTCCATTGATGACACTATAAACATGAATAAAAGGATTAGAAATACTACTAATAATAATTGCAGTTGCAATTGTAGAAAAAGATCCCACTGCCCGCTATTAGGTCAGTATTTAGCAGGAAATGTTATATATAAATGAACAGTACTGACAAAAACTAATAATTTTATTTATGTCGTGTGCTCAGTAAATATGAAAAAAAGCATAGAAAAGAAAAAAACCGCCTGAATAACCATCTTTCGTCCTTTAGGCTTAGGCATAAAGCCATCAGTACTTCATTATCTACGAAAATCTGGGAACTCAGGGATAATAATATTAAATTAGATCTAAAGTGTGATACAGTGCGTAGAGCTCAACTTTATGGAAACAGCCGGTATTGGTGAGGACTATGTTGTATGGAGATATGTGAAATATTCAAATATAAAGATAAACACAACCTAATTAATGATAAATTATATCTTAGCGTGTCATGAGTTCATAGAATTACCCGTACCTTTAAATACTTTAGAAGCAAGTAATTAATAATTATATCATACTGTATTTTTGGTGACCTAAGTTATTTGGGATGCCATATCACTCAGAGCCTACTCCCTATGATGTCGAAACCTATTCAATAATGTATTCTAGCATTATCCCTCTGATAGAGGTCCTTCTGATCTATAAATTTTTAATAATTACAAAATGTTTTTACCCCTTCTCAGTGGTGAATCTCTTCTATCATGGTTGATATATAATATATTTATTTTTTTAATGGAATATTAAAATTTCCACCTCCTCTGAATATAAAATATAGCCTTTATGATCTATTACTATTCTACCTCGATCATTTTCCTTGATGTACTTTAGATATATCTTATAAACTCATTTTCAAAGGAAATTTTGTCTCTATTAAAATTGGTATACTTATATTTTACTTTTATCTTGCATTATTAATAATATTTCGACTATAACTTTTCTTGTATACCACTACCATTATAAAGAAATCTTTTTGTTTTATTTTATTTTGTATTATATCTTTCCATATATCTTTTTATATCATCTTTTTATACATTCGTATAAAAAATTTTTTAAACATTTTTGCTTATATTTCATAATTTTTTTGTATCTTATACTTTTATATTTTATGCCTTTATATAACCTTTTATATATTTTTCATGATTTTTAGAGCTTATACTATTACAAAAATATCTCGACCATCGTGGGTGTTACGTTCTCAAACCCCCACAAATCCGCGAAGTAGAAACAGTACTATACTGTATATTTTAAAAATTATTTTTATAATTTATGCATATTTATTTTGTTATAAGTGCAAAACAACACCACGGGGGAATCGGCGTAAGCTTAAATGATAAACCGCGCTAGGTTAACCGCGATATGGTGAGGAATTACTGTATATATATGTTTTAATTACGTATTATGTCTTATAAATTCTTATATATTATTTTTATAATTTTATGCTTTTATATATCTTTTATATATTTTTATAGTTTTTATAGCTTATAAATTTGTGACAAGTTATACTTTTTTCGTAAAATTCTCTGTATACCGTAATCTTATTTTATTTTATATTCTTTAATTATACATGATATTCATTATGAGATTATAGCACTAAATTTATTTAAATCTTGTATCTGAATGTATTTCTTTATAAACTTAATATCTCTAATTTACTTACTCTGTACATTAGATCTCATTTCTTACTTTATCCTATCTTTACACACTCGTATTTAACAGGAAGGAATTTAATAACAGTTTAGTTGCATACTATAAGTATCTAATTATATAAATATTTGCGTTATACATTCATCATATATTATTTTACCAGGATATTCTATACACTACATTTATGAAAAAGTCTTAATATCTATCTGATATCTTAAAGTATACCCCTATTAAAAATTTTAAGTGTAACTTCTAGCCTTTATCTATATATTAAATTATATCTTGATTTTACATTAGAAATATGCTAAGTTGCATTGTACTCCTCCCCTTATTCTCTGTACTTATCTTCCACCCTAATTTATAATACTTATTTTTTTAGTTATTTTCATTTCATCCCGCTTTAGGACAGCAATCAAAATAAGTTTTATTAGAACTTCCTATCCTTCTTTCTTCCAAATATTATCCCTTCCTCATCAGACATTACCCCTTCTCACCCTTTGGTCTAGTCAAAGCCAGATATAATGTTCCAGTACTTAGCTTGTCTAGTACGTTGTCATGATATTAATTAATTTATCACCTTTGGAATACAGCTACAACTCCCAAAAGATTGTATCTTTTATGATTGAAGACTGTATTCCCCCTATTGTCTTCGATGTCTAAGTAACTGGGTCACTACTTTCTATTATTCTTCCCCCTACTATGATCTATACTAATCTCTAAATTTTAGTAGATTCGACACTACATTGACTATTTTTCTAAACCCATTTTGTCAAAGATACAGCAACAAAATCAATGTAAACATTTGAGCTCTGTTGATGATACAAATATGTTAAAGCAGTTGGTTTGTTCTTTGTGTGTGAAGTCTATGCAGTCATCTGATGAAAACGGTTTCTTTGCAGTGATATAATGTTTTCATTAATCAGTTAAAGGCGGTGAACTGGCGAAATCGTTAGCACGCCGGGCGCAAAGTTTTGAGTTCAAATCCCGCCGAGGTCAACTTTGCCTTTCATCCTTTCGAGGTCGATAAATTAAGTACCAGTGAAACACTGGGGTCAATGAAATCGACTGTCCCTTCCCCCAAATTTCAGGCCTGGTGCCTATAGTAGAAAAGCTTAATCAGTCAGAGGAGTCGCTTGAAACGGCCGTAATGAATCGACACCTGTACATCTTTGTTACTTATCTATCTATCTATCTATCTATCTATCTATCCATCCATCCATCCATCCATCCATCCATCCATCCATCCATCTATCTATCTATCTATCTATCTATCTATCTATCTATCTATCTATCTATCTATCTATCTATCTATGTGTGTGTGTGTGTATATGTGTATATGCATGTATATACACAATAAATAAACCATGCCAGTCATATATATGTATGTGTGTGTGAGAGTAAGTTTGTATCTACACATGCACACATAATACACACACTTTTACACATACACACACGCACACGCACACACACACACACACACACACATACATACCCACACACGTACAAGTACACATTTATAAATCTTGCCAATCCATTATAATTATTAGTTTCAAAAAGCTAAGAGATCTCAAAGATTTCAAACAGGTCAAATGCTGAGAATATCGATCAAATATTATCACGCATATTGATTGATAACGTTGTACCTGAACTTGTGATTTGATTTGAGCACTTTACAGACGTTCCATTCTAAGCAAATCAAATTAGAACTTTAGACGATAAAGATGTCAAACTATTTTTGTTGATATATGTTCAAAGATTTGAGCATTTCGAGCTGTTTAAATGCTTCAGATATTTGAAACTATTTAGAAGGCTTTTACAATTGAAATCTATCTATCTACATGTGTATGTATGTATGTATGTATGTATGTATGTATGTATGTATGTATGTATGTATGAATGTATGTATGTATGTATGTATGTATGTATGTATGTATCTATCTATCTATCTATCCACGTATAAAATCCCCCCTCCAACATAGCCACACACAGACACACACTCACACGCGTTATCTGTATATATATATATATATATATATATATATATATATATATATATATGTATATATATATATATATATATATATATATATATATATATATATATATATATATATATATATATATATATATATATATATATATGCGTGTGTGCGTGTGTATGTATCTATGTGTGTATGTATCTATGTGTGGAAATCCATGATCAGAAAGAATTGTTAGATTGTACTACATGATAAGAGAAAAGAATGGTTAGACGTACTCCGTAGTGAAGGAAAATTAATGCCGGCAGTTCTAAGGTTGGACAAATACTTAGTTGAGGAATAAATAATACACCCTGGTGTGAGATAGATAGGTAGATAAGAGCTTTGTACTAGATATACAATATTCAAAATAGTGAAGGGTATTTAGTCCAGAAAAATTAGCGGGGTGGTGGTGGAAATAAATGATACACTCTCGTTTGAGAAAGATAAGTAGATAACAGCTTTGTATTGGATATATACTAATCAGTGTAGCGAGGGGTATTCCTATCCAAAGAAACTAGAAGGAGCAAATGTAAAGACGGACAGATAGATAAGAGAAAAATAAAGCCGATGCCAAGCCTACAAGGCTGGGTACCAATGAGAGGGAAGGATGTGTAGCTAATAAAGGGTCGTAAAAACGATAATAGACATCATCTGTAGTGGATGGTCAAACTTTACTAGTGGTGAGACCTAGGACTGTCTTGTTGTGTTAACGCTAGAAATAGATGCCCTACTAGCAAACAAAAAATTTAAGATTTGCAGTTTACAAACTAAGGTTGAAACTTAATATCATAAAAATAAATAGAAATAATTAAAAGATAATTAAAAATAAAGTTAACACTTAAAATTTAATTAACATTAAAATTTAAATCAAAATTAAAATTACAAAATGAGTTTCCATAATGAAGATATATTGCTAATGACACCTGTAGAAGAGCTATGGGCCTAAAGAGTCTACCTTTATATCCGGAGAAGGTTTCATCTTGCTTATTTATTTAGTAACCGTGAATGGGTTATGTATGTGGAAGTGCGAGGGAGTCGTTTTGAAGAAGACAGTCACATACCACAACTTCAACTGCTGGTCAGACTTGAATTTTAGTGGTACACCTATTTGAGCACTCAGAACGCAAGCAGGTATATTAGTTTGATGCTCGGGAAGAATGGACAATTCTTTGATGCTTCGAACCTACGCTATTCGACAGAAAGGGGTGAGAGGGAAACATGGAGAGAGATTGAAAAAAAAACAGAGAGAAAAAAATGTGTAGAGATTAACAGTTTAACATGAAGAAATAACTGGAAGAAAGAGGCTGAGGTGAGGGGAGATAATGACTCGGCTGAACTGGGGTACGCAAGCGCGTGTCTGTATGTAAGAATGGTGTGTGTGTGTGTGTGAGTGGGTATGTGTGAATGGGGGCGAACAAGTGTGAATGTTATGCGTGGACGATCTTAAAATTTTGAGCCTGTGTGTTCGTATGGGAACGTGTGTGTATATAAGTAAACCAGTGTGTACGTTGTGTGGAGTGACATGTGTTCTGTGTATTTATGTATGTGTTTGTATTGATGTGTGTGTATGGATGTGTGTATATGTGTGTTACGCTGTGTATAGTACGTGTGTGTGAGGTTATCAGTTGTGTGTGTGTGCAAGCGCTTGTATGTAGCAGTTAATGTGCGCTTGTTCAAGTAGTGTATTCACATGTGTATGTGTGTGTTAGTACATGAAGTGTGTAGCCCTGTAGTGTGCGTGTATATTGTGTGTATTTCTATGAGTGAATATTGTGTTGTGAAGAAATGTATGAAGGTGAAAGGCGGGATAGGGGCGACGAGAGTTAGGAGTTGGAAGGTACTGGGTGCTAGTGTGTTTGGAAGGGAAAGGTGCGTGTGAGAGCGTGTGCATGTGAGTGTGTTGCGGTGTATAATGACATGTGGTGTTGGTACGGAGTTGAACAGTGTGTATGGATGTTTGCATAATGGTGTGTGCGGTGAGGATAGATGTACAGGTGTGGGGGTAGAGAGGAGGGGCAGTTAAAGGTGGGAGGTGCGTGTGGCACACACACGCATACACACACATTCGCACACTAGCGGAAATATTTGACGTTGTCTGGGCGCCGAAAATATAGAAATATTTTGTTAAACTTGAATGACATGATTTAGAACAAGTTTAGTAGTGCTTTGTGTGTGTGTGTGTGTGTGTGTGTGTGTGTGTGTGTGTAATATATATATATATATAAAATATATATCTATATATATATATATATATATATATATATATATATATATATATATATATATATATAGGGGGTACCCAAAAGTAACCGAAAATGTTCTCTGTGGGAAAAGCCCGTTGTAGATCAGGCTTCCGCCGCTAGAAGCCACTTGATGCGACCTTCAGACATCAGTTTGCTGATCGGCGTCGTCTGGTACTGCCGTGCTGCACGTGGTGCGTCTTTGTTTTGCACTGCTTCTTCTCTGTCCGTCGATTTTTGCGATGGCTGAAACGAAGGAACAGCGTGCTTCCGTGAAATTCTCTTCTTTACTGGGGAAAACGGCGGTTGAAACAGTTGTCGTGATTCAAACAGCTTACAAGTACGCTGCCATGAGCAAATTATAAGTTGACAAGTGGTTTCTACGCTTTAGGAATGGTCATTTGCCGAACGAATGAACGAATGAAAACATCATGAAAATTCATGAACTGATCTTGGAGGACCGTTACCGAACAATTGACGAACTTGTTGGCATGACTGGTGTGTTCTGGAGCTCCTTCCAACGAATTTTGAGCGAGAAATTACAAATGAAAAGAGTTGCAGCAAAATAATTTGTGCCTCGCTTGCTCACGGAAGATCAAAAGCAGTCACGGCTGAATGCGTGTCGTGAACTGAAAGAACAGTTGGAAGTTGTTCCGGACCTTTTTTCGAATGTCATCACTGGTGACGAAAGCTGGTGCTTCGGGGAAGGGAAAAAATTATGGAGGCGTTAAAAGGCATCACTTCTCAAAAGTTCCAGCACTGCTTCGAATAGAGGAAAACGCGCCTGAACCGATGCATTGCTTCGAATGGAGAATACTTGGAAGGCGATAAAAGTGTAAACATTCAAAGCTAAACGAATAAAATAATATTGCCAAATTCCAGTTTCTTTTGCGAACCCCTTTTTTGTATATATATATATATATATATATATTATTAATAAATTTCAGGGTAGCAAAAAAAAATTTTAAATTCATTTTGCTACCAGTGGTCTAGCGAGAAGAAAAAACTAGTCAATAGACTATATATTATTCATATAAATACATACAGTGTACATTTAAACACATAAGAGAGATGTTCATAATCGGACATCTAACCCGCTAGAAGGAGCAGTCAAGCTGCACACCACAATTAGGGATAATTTCGAAATTAGTTAAAAAGTCATTATATCGTTATTAATAAATTTCAGGGTAGCAAAATAATGATATAATGACTTTTTGGCTAACTTCTGGAAGAAAATCGGCATTTTTTGTATTTGCTGCCAATAAGAAAACCGTACATGCGCGGTAGATATGAAAAATTATAACATATAAGGACGAGGCGTGTTCTATGTATTGCCTCGTGTTTATATGTTAATCTTGGCTTTCCTGCTGATGATAGCTGGCCTAGCAAATTATTTTATTTTGCTGAAAATTGCTTGAACCAGGGTTCAAGAAATAAATGGTAAATGTTTTACTTTTCATTCCCTTTGGAAATTTTCCCTAATTGTGGTTTGGAGTTTGACTGCTCCTTCTAGCGGGTTAGAAGTCCGATTATGGACATCTCTCTTATGTGTTTAAATGTACACTGCATGTATATATATATATATATATATATATATATATATATATATATATATATATATATATATATATGTATGTATGTATGCATGTATGTATGTATGTATATATATGTATATATATATATATAAATATATATATATATATATATATATATATATATATATATATATATATATATATATATATATATATATATATATATATATATATATATATATATATATGTGAGTATATATATATATTTATATATATAATGCGAATACATGTTTGAAATTGGATTGTCTCTAGGTTTCTATTATGTGTAATGCTATCGTGGGCTTTGCTTATTGATAATTTTAATGTTTTGATTTGAGAAAATATTTTGACGTTTTATTTTATATAGTTTCTTGTAATTCTAAATTAATATACAACACATTAAACAACCAATTCTATCAGAAATACCTTTTATCCAGCAAGACGAAATCTTTTCTTTGCAGTTTGCTATTTTGATGAAAGGACGTTTACTTGTCCCCAATACGTAAGTACGCAACATGAGTATGAGAGAAACAACTATAGCAACCCCAAGGGACTGTCTTCGAGACTGTTAACGCTGAAACAAATAACAGTAAAACTGGAACCTGAAACGCTTCGACGAAAATAGAATATCTGGAGGGATTAGGGAAATTTACGAAATGATAAGGGTCTTCCAATATATATGATATGAAAAGGAGCTTCCAATATATATGACATCTAATCGTGTACAGTTACAGAGCTTTGATTCACCAAATTTCGTAGCAACATAAACGATGCTCCGACTTTCAGTTGCAGATTCTTAACTGGGGCACCTATACTCTCAGTGTCAGCTGGTAGATAGCCGTCCCCTTCCAAATGAAGCAAACCTTCTCTAAACTGGATTACTGAAGCATTTATATTAAGTGTAAATTTAACAATGGTGGAAATATACAATTTTTCATACGGTCGCCGAATAGAGGATCGTTTGATGCATTCATTCAAATTATTCATCAACAAGTGGCAGAGTTTGCCAAAAAACAAGATTGTTGATCCACATATAATGTTAGTGCTATCTCTGAGATCTTGTAATGCGTAACCGAAAGCCTTAAAACTAAGTGAACTATTGTACGCTCCTCGCATAAACACAATAAATACAGGTGTTTTGCTCCCGAACCATTGCTCATCCAGACTATTTGATAATATTGTACACAGAATTTACACTGTTTGAAAAGCTAAGGGGTAGCTTAAAGCAGAATGAGAAGTCCTGTTAACTATAAGTAACGTCGTAGGGGTTCCAGTAGGGGCCATTGCATCAGGAATCTGTTTGAATAAGTGAAACTTTTTCCCATTATTAAGTTGAACAAAAAGTTTTGCTTATTTCAACAGAAGCATTGCTTAATTCTGGTAAAATAATTTTTCATATGGAACTAAGAGCAGCTTTATTTTTGGTGGGCATATTGTTCAAGTTGGATGTCAGATCTAAAGAATATATTATCTGAGAGGTGCTGTTAAAATACAATACAAACTTCAAAATCTTTGTCAGTCTTGGACCGCACAGTATTATCAATGAGGATCAGTGCCGGGTAGTACGCGGTAGAGGTATACTCACGTTTTCTTTTACTTTTGTTGAGCATGATACAGTATAACTTCAGTGATGCAGTCCTGGTGATTAGGCCACACCCGTTGAGGATTGGATATTGAATAGGAACTGAAAAATACATTCTATAAACCAATACTCATTGGAAAATTAATAATTTTTGAAACAACCCATGTCATTTACTGAAAAATTTCATTGCCTTTTTTTTTTCTAAAGTCTACTTCAATAAGCCAGTGCTAGCATTAGCTAATTTTTTTCTTCAATCACACACGTATATATCAGAGAATAAAGTGAATGAAATATATCAAAGAAAAAAGTCCCCGCTCAGGAAAATTTTTAATAATTTTAGTCTGAGAACAAAAATATATTTCGTTTTTATATAGGTTTTGGTTTTCTTGAACAGGCTTTAGAATTTATTCTTGATTTTATTATTTGTTTTGTTTAATCTGCACAAAGAAAATTTCCAAAACTTGGCGTTCACATTAAAACGATAAGGAAGAGCGATAACAAGAAAAAGACAGAGAAACTAGTGTTTTTTTTACCCTTTACTGCTACAGTATCAGTCTGGTTGAGGAGAACGTTCTATGTTGCGTTAAAGAACGATAGTGTTAGACATAATCGTGTTTATTTAAGATTTTGCCGATTGACTGATGTTTGGCGTAATTGTCGTTGTTATAACTTCAATAGGTCAATTTCGCGTAACTTCATTAGTCAAATGAAGACGATACGAAAATGAAGATAATGATGATGATAATGATAATAATCATAATAATAATCATAATAATGGTTTCAAATTTTGGCACAACATCAGCAATGCTGGAGGACAGGGCAAGTCAATTACACCGACCCCACTGCTCAAATGGTACTTATTTTATTGTCCCTGAAATGATGAAAGGCAAAGTCGATCTCTGTAGAATTTGAACTCAGAACGTGAAGACGGACGAAATACTACTAAGCATTTTGCTCAGCGTGTTAATGATTTTGTCAGCTCGCCGCCTTACTACTACTACTACTACTACTACTACTACTACTACTACTACTACTACTAGTAGTAGTAGTAGTAGTAGTAGTAGTAGTAGTAGTAATAATAATAATCCTATTGAAGCAATAAATTCAAGAGCAGTCCCCTTAATCAGATATTGAAGGAGATTGGAATAGAGTGCCCTGTAGTTTGTCTCTTAGGATTATCAGAAAGGTTCTAAAGTACTTGAAAGACTACTGAAAACTTGTGGATACCTAAGGTTGCAGGTAGTAACCTACATAAATCTTACCAGGAATATGACCGAACCTGAGTCAAACCAAATAATAATAATAATAATAATAATAATAATAATAATGATAATAATAATAATAATTGAAAATCGAAGCCTGTCTATGAGTTTACCAAACCCAAGATGAGAATAAATCACTTATTTTATGTTGTGTTGAGCAAAGAAAGAATATTATCAGCAACCTGAGATACCCAAAAGGTGACTGAAACAGGAGGAGAATTCAAAAAGAAAAAGGAAGAATAACAGGAAAAAATAAAAAGAGATGGAACTACATGGCCAATTCATACAACAAACTGAGAATGCTGGAAGTAAAGATTGCTGGCTCTGGTTGAAGGACAGAAACTTGAAACTTGAAACAGAAACGCTAATTATAGCCGTACGGAACAAGCCCTTAGAACAAATCTGATAAAGGTAAAAATCGAAGAACAAATCTGATAGAGGGAAAAATCGAAGAAAAAATTTGATAAAGGGAAAAATCGACAAAACTCACTCAGATTGCAAGTGTAGAATCTGCAGGATAAGAGACGAAAATATCAATCACATTTTGAGTGAGTGCAGTATATTAGCACAAAAGGAGTATAAGCGCAGACATGACTGTGTAGGTAAAAGAGTGCATTGGGATGTTAGTCGAGTGTGTGGCTTCAAAACAACAGAAAAGTAGTATGAGCACGAACCAGGGCCATGATAGAAAATGAGAATTACATGATCTTGTAGAATTTTCCCATAAAGACTGCTCGCACTATTGAAACAAGAAGACCAAACATGATCATAGAAGAAAACACGATCATAAAGGACAGCATAATCATAGAGGACAAAATAAACAGTATAAGATCATAGGTTTTGCAATTCCCTATGATAGGAGGGTCGATACCAAAGAAATTGAAACATTTGAGAAATATCACGGTCTAACCAGTGATCTGAGGAAATCGTGGAAGACCAAGTGAACAATCATTCTTGTAATAGGTGCATTTGGCGAACAATCAAAATGTTATTTGAAACTAAAAGAGATTGGAAGTGAAACTCGCTTTGGCCAGCTGCAGAAAAATACTATACTATGATCTGCAAAAATCCTAAAGAAGATTTTTGACATTTCAGTAGACTTCTTGTTATCTAACCTGAAGATAAAATCCTTGCTAACTAAATTAGTATGTATTAGCATAACAACAACAACAACAACAACAATGACAATTTCATAGGGATGTTGAAGATAAGACAGACAGAGAAAAAAGATGGCTGGGGATGACTAAAAGTGATTTAAAACCGAAAACGGAGGTTCTAATCTGTGCTGCCCAAAGAGCAACCATTCAAAACCAATTACATCAAATACAGAACAGACAACATCAGAAAGTGATAAGTGCAGAATTTGTGGACAGAATGGTGAAACCGTATGGTATATTACCAGTCAATGCACGCCACTAGCCCAGAAAGAATATAAGAGACGTCATGACAATATAGCCAGGATTGTCTATTGGACACTTTTCAACAAGTATGGTCTTGACGTCATCGAAAATGATAAAGACTGTATGGGATTTTATGATTTAGTGCGACCATGAAATAGAGAATAAGAAACCATACATAGTGTTAATTGAGAAAGAAAGCAAACGATGCTGGATCATAGATATAGCATGCCCAGCTGACAACAAGGTATGCGATAAGGAATAAAGAAAAGTAGATAGGTTAGTTTGGGAGGTTAAGAAGTTGTGGTCGATGAAAAAGGTGGTAGAAGTACCTATACATGTCGGAATCCTGGGAATAGTGAGTAAAAATCTTGAGAAATACATAGAACAAATAGGGGCTGCAATAAGGGTGGAGCACTTGCAGAAAACAGCACTGCCTGGAACTGCTCGAATACTCCGGATGGTGCTCGAAAAATAAAGAGTGTTACCTTAGTTCACTGGTAGTGAACAGCTGTCACCGTAGTACATCGCCAGTGCTAGAAGCTGTGCAAAAACAATAAAAAATAATAAATGCTCTGATGCAGTACTAGGCACTGGCTCTCATGGCTTCTGATCATAACTGATTGGAAGTGTTATGTACATCATTTGTCTTGGTATAAGAGATGGGTTACTGCAAATATTTTGCTCAATACTTCAGATTTGCTTTCAGTTGTTTGACCTTAACCAGTTGAGCATGTCCCTTGGTGGCTGACGATATGTTCATCTCTGATCACGAGCAGAAGTAGTCGGGGAGCATCATAGCCATGTATTGAGAGGAATTCTTTGGGATTTGAATAATTCACTTCTGGAAACATGGGTGTTTTGCTCAACATCATTAAACAAACCTTATTTAGGGAACTTTTGAGCGTTATGGGCTACTTGACTTAAAGAAAATTCTAACAGGAATACACCTGCGAGATCATGCGTTCTTTATCATGATATGAGATCACTATGTTGTGCACGTATGGTTTGATGCATATGCCTCGTGTACCCTTATCAGACGGGTAGTCATGATGGGTGTATTGGGCTTCATATATTTTACCGCAGTGTAACTTTGATGGCAAGCACTGCTCTCTCACTCAATAATAATAATAACAATGAATTTTTTTGCGGCGAGTGGATGGCTAGTCGATTCCAGTACCCGACTGGCACAAAAGGATGAAAGAAAAAGTCGACCAAGGCGGGCTATATATGTGTGTGCGCGTGTGTTTGTGTGTGTGTGAGTACGCGCTCGTACGTGTGTATGTGTATATATTATGTATATATATATATGTATATGTAAAAGTTAAAAGATATGCATATATATGTGTATATATATGTATATATATATATATATATATATATATATATATATATATATATATATATATATATATATATATATATGTATATATATATATATATATATATATGTATATATGAATGTATGTGTATATATATATATATATATATATATATATATATATATATATATGAATGTATGTATATGTAGTGCTCTATCATGGCCACAGCCCTTTGGGCTGAAATGTATAAAAGAACAAAAGAATATATATATATATATATATATATATATATATATATATATATATATATATATATATATGTATATATATATATATATATATATATATATATATATATATATAGATAGATATATATATATACCGTAAATACATACATACAAACATAGATACATACTTACGCACACACGCACATACATAGTTTGATTCGGCTCCATGTAACTTAAAGATTAATGACTTCATCAAAAGAACCTAGCACGTCAGGCTAAGGTTAACAGCAAAGTAGGTTCCTTTGACAAGCTCATGAAACTTTAATTTGCATGGAGCAGAACCAAGCTGCTATTACATAATATATGTAACTCCCACCAAATGTAGGAGTTACACATAATATGTAATAGTATATCCCTCAAACTCACCAGAACTCAGCCTAGTCCAGGAAATTTATCTTAACATAGATTATATAAAGTCAGATGTATCACAATTTGATGATGGGTTAGCTTCCCAAAACTTCGAAGTTACTGTCCATACTATCCTTGTTACAGAATATATATATATATAGATATATATATATATATATATATATATATATATATATATATATATATATATATATATATATATATATATGAGTGTGTGTGTATGTATACGCGCGGGAGTGTATATGTATGTGTGTGTGCCTGTGATTATGTTGACGCAAGTTGGGAAAACGGTGCTCCAGCTTAGCTGCATTCCAATCACTGAAACCAGCAAAGGAGTAAATGATTAAAAAACATACAAATGACAGTGGAGTATACAAATGAGACAGATTAAAATGGATTCTACAAATCTATATCTGGGATGTTTTCTTTCTCTAATGTAGAAAATGTGTTCAAAAATCGAAGTTGATGACGTGTCTACTCTTTTAGAACCATGGCTTTGAAAGTTGTGGAGAAAGGCTGTGGAAGGTAATTAATTCAACCTCATTCCAAGCACATTTGTCCGTAATTACAATCGAGACTCCGGTGTTGACCAGGCATAGAAACATAGTGTTGTGAACTATTTTTGATTACAAAGAAGAGAGAAAATGAGGGTTATGGCACAGGGCAGAAATCAGACCTGTGTCATTTATGGGGTAGGAAGGTTTTAAAATGCTACTCAAATCAATTGTCTCATGAATTGTGCTGTTTGATATGGTTATCAGTTCAGTATAGTAGAAACTTAAGCTTGTTCAATGTACAACAGGACTACATTGTTAGATTTGCAGATATCAGTTTTATATATCTTGTTCTTTTTGTTCTGTACATCTTATTTCCATAACATCATGACAAGAACTACTTTATCTCTAGTCCGACTACCGGCCAATCGTTATCACAGCGCACACATTAATGGACTAAACAAAGAAAGATGTTCAGTAGGACTAACTTGATTAAGAGATAAATTCATATTTTGATTTCGTCTGAACCATCAATAAAAATACTGCAGTAAACACGCCACAAAAATATATTTTATAAGTTCCAAGATTATAACAAAAATAAATCAATATAATCCCAATTAAACATCTAAAATCCGGCAATATAAACAGGATCGGATTTAAACCATGGGAGCCCAGGGCACTTCAAATTCAGTGGGTCCCCTCATGCACAAAAATTAAAATTTTGGAAAATTTGCCAAGTTATATCTCAAAATCCATCTATCGTATGTAATTGTATTTGACGAGGCAGCAGAGAAAGTTTAAATAACCGACTGAAAATGTCACTTTATAGATACACTTTTCAAAATTCGAATTTTTTTCTCATACATTTACTTGCAGTGTTTGACTTTTCCTTCATTGGGAAAAGTATAATGAAGGAGGGAAGAGGGGGGGGGAGGTGTAAGTTTTTTTTTTAACGTGAGTTACAAATGTTTCAGAATGTAGAATACGATAAAATGACAGAAAATTACGAAAAAGAAAAAAATATATCATTTTAATGGTTGTTGTTCCAAAGTTACGATGAGTGTGTTTGTGTAAGGGGAAAAACAAACATTGAAAAGACATGGATTTTAAAAACTTTTGTTTTAAAAGAGCTTCCCTTCATTGTTTTGCAATGCATGAAAAAAAGGGAAAATCCTGAAAAATTTGCGAAATTCCAACATATATGACACAGCTATTCCAAAAGATAACAACATAAGGCGTGGTCTTCTCGTGTCTTCGCAATAGCAAGAACTAGTTCTTCTGGAATGCAATAAGCTCGAAGGATCTTCAATATTTTGTTACAATCGGTGCTATCAAACCCGTTGTTGAAGTCTACTGCAGGGTAAGAGCCTGTTTAATTATTTTGACTTTTTCCCCTTGTATAATGAATTGTATTTTTTATGAATGTAAGTAAATAAATGTATAATTAAAACAATAAATAATAAATAAACGAGACTTAATTTTGAATATTTTTAAAATTCCTATCATATTTATCAAATACAAATGCACATATACATATCTCTGAAGTTTATCTAATAGTGTATTTCTTATTTCAGGCAAGGGGAGGCCTGTAACCATATAGGAGCTTTATTATATGCCCTTCTGCACATAACGACTAATAAGAAACGTGGGACTTTGGCACCAACCTCCATGAAATAATGGAATAATCCTAGAAAACGGAAGTTGAGCCCAAAGAAAGCTGAACAACTGCCATTTGGAAAAAAAAACCTTTGTGAGAGATTTTCAAGGATATCAGGTGAGGCTACTTTAAATTTAGAGCGTTTGAGGCTATTGTAAATTTAGAGCGTTTCGAGGAAGGACTACACAAAAGAGTTTCAAATGCAGGGTGGCTAACTAGTTTTGAGAAATTCAGCAAACTTGATAACACTCCAGACCAAAGTGTCTCTGCGACGACACATGTCCCTAAAATTATTAAAGACAACATTGACCTCCGGTTTCACGACAGCACTAATTTAGATACTCAACCTGTCAGGGAACTCTTTGCCAAATTCTTAAATAATGTCAGTGGAGAAGATCTACTTTGATGGGAACTTGTAGCTAACAATGGTGGAAAAACTGAAAACATTTTATCTTAGAAGTGTTCTGCCTGAAGTATTTTCCAGTTGAGTAAAGCGAGATATCCCACTTTATGCAAGCTAGGAATTATGTTCCAGTGTACCTTACTCCCCAGCAGTGTAATATGTATTTTATATTCAGGCTGTGTATGCAAACAGGAACACAAGAGAGAGTACCTTAATATACCTTGTAGGAAACTTTCAGCAGTATTTTGCAAAAATATACATGTATTGTAATTCAAATTTGTGCTTTTGAACATACCATAGATAATATATGTTTAGGGAATTTAAATTGGTGTGTGCGTGTGTATGCTTTCAATATATTAAAGTTATGCTCTTTGCACCGTTTCTTCACCCATAATAGTAAACAATTGTCAATTTTTATTAACTACGTACAGTATTATATTCAATTTCATTGAGTGATCATTCTACTCATTATAAGGGAGTCTGGATTTCTCAGCAAAAACACATTAGATGATGAATTATTAGTTGTTGTGTTTGAACCCTGTTGTAGGTATGCAGTAATGAGTTACAAAGTGGTGACTGTAAATTGGTGAGTCTAGCACATAATTTCCAGATTTTTGATACTTGGTGAAACATACTTAAAGGTATGACTGTTTTCAAAATATTGAAGTTCTTAATTCTTTCTATCTGACGCTCAACATGAATCCGAAGGTTTACAATAGTCCGTGTTTCCGAAACTTCCCTCTGGTAGAGTTGCTTTTTCTGGTTTTTAAACGGGGGTATGATCAACTGGATCCCACGGGGTGTTGTGAGATCAGAGATAATAAATCCTTTGTCGGCCATTATGGAATCGCCACTTTCGCAGAGATCTAATAAATGGCTTTTCCGTGTAATAACTTTATCACTGACACTCCCTGCCCATAATTCCGATACAAAAGTTACTGCACCAGGTGAACTGATACGTATTAAGCCCTTCCATGTCATATGTGGTTTATAATCACTGTACATCAATGATTTGCTTTGTATGGAAGAAGGAGTCTCAGTATTTCTGTACAATCAACTATAACTCGACATGTTGGATACTTTGCACGGAATGATGGTGGCATATGGTCATTCACTGCTTTTCTTGGTGGCCATATTAACAGAAATGATAACTGAACATCTAAGTAATCAATCCACTTATTAAATATTGTGCCGCATATTGCTGTGCTAATGCAGAAGCGATATGCTAAATCCTCTAATAGTAGCCCAAGTCGTAATCTCATAAGTACAAGAAAAAAATTCATCAATTAATCGAAGCTGTCTGGGTCTCCTTTGCTCTGATGATGCACCATGTCTGGCAGTTTCACTTGCTACATCATCTTTAATTTCATCAAAAAGACACTCAAAAGTCATGGAATCTGGTATCCCCGTGTAAAAAAGAAGCTTCTGATTATCAATTTTCACATCTTCATATGTAAGCACAGGTGCTTTTGCCTGTGTTTCACAATCCACCATCTTACTTTCCAAGGTCTGAGTACAGCTATTTGTATAAATAGGTTTATTGCCAAGATCACATTGTATTCCTAATTCCTTGGTACAAATTTCTTGTACAGTCTGCACAGACTTGTGTGTAAAAGCTGAGAATGATTCAGGACTAACTGGACCACAGTAATCATGAAACATTAAAGAATTGCTCAACATAGACATGGTAGGACTTACGAAGTAACCAAGCTGTTCTGTGACATTCATATCTTCGACTTTCCTGGCCTCAATATCTTCTTGACATTCATTCACTTGTATATTCTGCAAATAAGTTAAATACGGTTCTACGTGGGCATAGCTTTCAGAAATCATTCACTGATTTGGCCATGGACATGATGAGGTGTAGAAGAGGGAGTGACAGTCACACTATAAAGTCTATTAATCTATTATGTCTATTAATAATTAGAGGAATATTAGATTCAATGCTGTAAATTTATTATTTAATCAAATATATATATATATATATATATATATATATATATATATATATATATATATATATATATATATATATATATATATATATATAAAGAAAAATATCACAGATAGGCTTATTCGAAATTCCCACATTCATTCAGAACATTCACAACAAAGTCAATGTATTTATTCTTTGAATGCAAAATGGTTTATTAAAAATACCTGTACATCAACACAAAACTTATTAGTTTAAACTTTTGTGTTTAGCCCAAGGTAGACCACTTAAATTTTAACATGTTCTAATCTGTTAATGAGGAGATAAGTCATAGAGATATTTCACTCATCTACTAACTGCGTATATGGCCATGCGCTTACTGATGTTTTAAATACTTTGTTTGGAAAAACGGATGGCAAGTGGTGATCTGTCGATGATCCATTAGAATTGACGAAATGCTGGAAGCAAATCTGGCTATTTGCAGTGTAAAAAAAGTCTTTCCTCACAAGTCTCGATCTCTGAAGCCAAATACGACGAATAGCGACGTTTGAAAGGGTATCTATGAAGTGAAATAACTTTGCCGTCCACATTCTTCCCTCTATAATTGCTGCATATACAACAGTATTTGCACGATTTCTTCGGAGACATATTAACCGGTCTTACAGCCTGAGTCGTTAGTCCTCGGAAGTAAAAGCAAGTTACTGAGCATGCGTACATGTCATACGGGAAAGCTCCAATCAGGGGCGGATAACTACCTTATCGGAACCACCTATATTGAGTGTTACATAACCTTCATAGCAGGAGGGCCCTATATCTTTGGATGCCCGGGGAAATTGCCCTCTTTGATTCCCTATAAATCCGACCCTGAATATAAAACATAAGTAGGAGAACGTAACATCCACACAACGGCTTCATCATTTACAACACAAACACGAATCTGCATCAAGCAAGTAGTCATAACAAAACCAAATTAAGTGGACAAAATATAATGAGAAAACTGTCAAACACTTATAATAGACAAAATAAACAGTAAAATATGATAGAAAGTAATTAGCAACATCAATAATTTAAAAAACCAAAAAGCAAAAGGGCTAATTCTCATTACTCTGATTGCCACAATAACAAATTCTTATGACGTACACTGAAATTGGCAGTACTAATGAAACACACGCACGCCATACATATATGTATGTATGTATGTATGTATGTATGTATGTATGTATGTATGTATGTATCTATCTATCTATCTATCTATCTACCTTTCTATCTATCTATTTATCTATTTATCTGCCTCTGCCTGTCTGTCTCTGTCTCTCCCTTTGTTTGTATATATATATATATATATTGTTCAAATGTGGAGTATACAAAAGACAAAGACATGTGAGAGAACAACAAGCAAGTGTATTAGTTTGACGCTCGGGGAGACTGGAAGACTCTTTGATGTTTCCAGTCTACGCTCTTCGTATATATATATAATTAAGAGAAAAGAACCAAAGTTCATGAACTCATCCATGAAAATCCACAGTCAAATATAGAAAAAATTAATAAGTAAATACACTAAAAAGAAGTATAATAAAATACAAAGTAAAAATCATAAAATAATAATAATAAAACGACTACACGTGTTTTATAACCAAATTTTCAAATAGAAAATAAAATATAATCAAATCGATTAAATCGATCGAAAATCAATTCTATTCAAAAATATAGCTAATCTTCAGGTCATAATACAGCAATAATAATAATAAAATGAATGTATATATCAATCAACAATAAATAACAAATGAATATATATAAAATACTTATTATATCAAGATAAATGTTAAACGATATTATTAAAAAGAAATACTAATCTTATCAAAAATCATAAACGCAACATTATCAACTTTACGTTTATTAGAATATAAACTAGCAGAAATATTAAATGCATATCTTATCTTAACGGATATTTTTTTTGTATGTATATATTTTACACACACACACACACACACACACACACACACACAGACAGACACACACACACACACACACACAGACAGACACACACACACACACACACACACACACACACACAAACATAAATATATACGTGTGTGTATGTGTTTATATGTACATAAATACATATATGTACCATATCTATATAATTCTAAGTGCTTATATACATATATATATATATATATACACACACACACACACACATATATATATATATATATATATGTGTGTGTGTGTGTGTGTGTGTGTGTGTGTTTACATTTACCCTCTTACTTACCCACGCACACACATATAGGTATATATATGAATATTCATATTTACATTGACCCTTTTACCTACGTATATACATATATACATATACATATATATATTTACATTTACCCTATTACTTACATACACACACACATACACATATTTATATTATATATATATATATATATATATATATATATATATATATATATATATATATATAGAGAGAGAGAGAGAGAGAGAGAGAGAGAGAGAGAGAGAGAGAGAGTTCACAAAAGCGAGGGAGGTTAGTGACTAGCACCGCTTATTCTAAGATAAGAGTTAAATTAACTTCATAGCCACTAAGCATTATAGTTAATGACTGAAAGCCGCATCAAGATTTTGAATTTTGGTGTAGACCACCTTAATTACCATCAGCAGCTCTTAACGCGTAGTGTGAAACTCAACTTCCTTTTTCCAATCTTTAAATGAAAAGGGACCGCTGAAAACATGTACTGATTTTCAAAACGGTAAAAGTGTAAACAACAAATTAAGAGGGTGGCTTATTAGCAATTAGAACCTAAAGGCAAAAGTAATAAGCCACCTTTTTAATTTAAATATAAGAAGAGATGGTATTATTAAAATACCATCAGGCATTTTGTTTGTTTAAATAGTGTTTGGTCACTTCAAACGGACTTTTGCGGGTATGGTAGGGGAAAATTTTAGTAGTTGTGAGCTTGTAAACTTTGGTTGGTTTCCTTATTCATAAATTCTTATATAGCTATCAATTTGTCTATCTGTATTACACACACACACACATACACACACACACACACACACACACACACACACACACACACACATGCACGCACAAATATATATAAGAATGGATGGTGTAATCAAAATACCATCACGTGTGGTAAGCGAGTTTATCAGCCGTACAGGAAAATTAATAAAATATATACATACAATACAAGATATACTTTATATATATATATATATATATATATATATATATATATATATATATATATATATATATATATATATATATATGTATAAAGTATTTGGCTGATGAGAACAAAATATACAAGAACAACCGAAAATAATCAACTTATCAAAGAAAATCCTAAGTACTACACAAACTAAAATTCTAGCAAGAGGTTTAAAGTTTACACCAACCCCTTGCAGATCGAACCCAAATGAAATTAAGAATAACACTACGGATTTTTGTCGCAAATTGCGCCTCACAGAAGCACTCCACAACTATTCCAGAGAAGATGACGAGAAATAAAGCACTTGCTGATTTTTGTGAACACGTTACCAATATTCCTTTCAGTACCCTACAAAAACAAGGAATTAAATCCGATCTTCACACAAATGAGCGGAAAAACCTAATCGAGTTAAAAAATGATATAAACCTGACCATTAAAGGAGCCGATAAAGGAAGTGCGGTAGTAGTGATGGACACAGAGTACTATAAAAATTTAATACTCTCCATGTTGGAAAACAGTATTTACTATGAGAAGAACAATACAACCCACAGAAGACACTTAAAAACTTATCCTCCTTACTTCAAATACATTGAAAGTGCCTCACTAAACATGAAATTGACTATTTATCCAGTTTTAAATACAGACCAAGTGTATTCTACAGATTACCTAAAATACACAAACATTTACATATTTCTAAAGCTTGAAAAGATTCTCCAAGCCTATGCATTAATATTCCTCCCCCCTACTGACCTCAAACTAAGACACATTATTGCTGGCCCTGCTTGTGAAACTCACCGTTTGAGCAACTTCCTCGACATCTTACTCAAACCGTTTCTAAAATATGTGAAAAGCTTCATCAGGGATGACTTAGACATGCTTAACCACCTCCCGAAGACAATAAGTGAAGGAACCCTGTTAGTATCGTTCGATGTGGTGAACCTGTACACCAATGTACCACACGATTATGGCATAGAAGCAATCACTTTCTGACTAGAAAAATACCCAGAAGAGATCCCAGGACGCATCAACCACAGATTCAGTACTGAAATTCATCCTACTGAATGACTATTTCATGTTCGATACAGTCTACTATCGACATATATGTGGAATTGCGATGGGAACCCGAGCTGCCCCAGTGATCGCGAACCTTGTAATGGGTTACCTAGAACTTAAAATATACCCATCATCACTACAAAAATATCGTACTTCATTTCATTGCTATTTAAAGGAGAACTGGAAGAGATATTTAGATGATTGTCTTATACTTTGGAAAGATAGCATGGACAAACTCCTCGATTTCAAAATAATGCTCAACAGTATCAATAGCAACATACAATTTACCATGGAACATGGCAATAAACAACTCCCTTTTCTTGACATCCTAATTAAAATAGTCAATAACCACATCGGAACAGATATCTTCTATAAACCCACAGATTCAAAACAATACCTATTATTCAACTCATACCACCCCAAACACATAAAAATTAATATACCTTATAATCTAGCGAAAAAAATCTGTACCATTGTTTCGGACACCAATACTCATAAACGAAGACTCCTTGAACTTAGATCAATACTAAGCAAGATATATTACTCAACATCATTAATAAATGATGGGATTAAACGAACAAAGAAAATAGACATACGAACATTAAGGGAAGTCAACCGAAATACTATACCAGACTTAAAAATACTTCCATACATCTCCACACAAAACCCTAGAAACTACGAAGCCTGCAACATTATCATCCAAAATCCACCCATTCTCACAGGAGATAAAACAATGAACAAAATTTTAGGCTCACACAAAATTATCAAGAGCAAAATGCAACCGAAATCATTGAAAAAATATTAACCAACGCAAGACTTACAATTCTATATTTAAGAGATAAGGAATTATGTACATTATTTACACTATTTACATTATTTATATTTGACGGATACTTGTCCTCATCTTGTTTGTTGTTAACACAACATTTCGGCTGATACACCCACCTTTCTTTATCAGATGTCTGGGGAAATTTTGAACCTGGGTTCTCATTCCTAAAGTATTTTTAAAAATGTTATTATCATTATTATGCCTGCGGGCAGATGACGTAGTAGTTAAGAGCGCGGGCTACTAACCCCAAGATTCCGAGTTCGATTCCAGGCAGTGACCTTAATAATAATAATAATAATAATAATAATAATAATAATAACAATAATAATAATAACAACATAAAAAACCCTTAGGAATGAGAACTCAGGTTCAAAATTTCCCCAAGACACCTGATGAAGGCTGGAGGGTAAATAATGAACGCAAGACTTTATCCATTAACAACGGAGCCAAAAGTGAAACAAATGTGGTCGGCCTAACTGTGGCACATGCCCCCACCTTTTGGAGAGTACAGAGTTTCACTTTAAACAAGGTGTAATATTCAAGATTAAATCAAATTTCACCTGTGCCTCGGAAAATCTAATCTATGCCATTACCTGCTTAGGGTGTGGTAATCAATATATTGGCCAAACAAGAATATCATGCCGTCAAAGAACCACTCTTCACAAAGAACAAATCTGCCACACACAATACTGACAGATACAGGTCAGTGAACCCATAGATAGGTGTGCTAGGAACCTTAATCCTAATTTCCTAATTTTCCCCTTCTATCAATGTTCACAGAACACCTCAGTACAGCAAACAATGAATAAAGAAGCAACTTTCAGCAACTTTCATCAATTCATCAATAAATATCATCCACAACTTAATATGAACACAACATAATACAGAACACTACTAACCTTACCAATAAAGCCACTAACACCCATACATTTCTTATACCATTCATATTACAGTATTATATCGGCCCTGATAGAGCTACGTCCAGAACTACTTACCTCCCTTACACAGTCTTTTTACTCAGGAACTAGTAGACCCAACACCACTTGATGATCGGTGCGCATTCAAAGCCAGTGAACCGGAATGACCTTGTGTTAACAACAAACAAAATATTGATGCTAATTACCAGTTAAAGGGGCAAGACACTAAGAAACCTAAGATGTTAATATAGAGGAAATTTTATTCTTGGGCACCATGGGTGATTGTTTATAAACAATATTGTTATGGTGTATAAAAATATAATTTGTGTTTAAAAATATAAATTGGTAAAAGGTGTGCATATATTAATTATAAATATTAAAAAAGAAAGATTACATAGAACCAGTTTAATGTTCATTCATGTATTTAACTAATTACTTAATAGGTGGTTTCTATAAAGACTGCTCAGGTCATTTCCTTATGGGATAACTGGAAATATATACATACTATCTATTAATTTTAAGCTATGAAGCAGAAAAAAGTAGAGATGCCTAAAGACACACACAAATTTATATATGTGCATATATACATATATACACATACACAAATATTTATACGTTTATACGGATATTGTATAACCTTCCCGCATAGACTTAAGTAACTGAAAAATATCTAAGTACAAGAAAAATAACGATTGATAAGAGATAAGAGGTTAATAAATAAGGATATCAAAATAAGAATTTATAGAAAATAATAAGAAATATAATAAATATAATAAATATAATCTACATATGAAGAGACAGGGGATTAAATTAGAAGTATAGGAGAGATAAACGTAACCCTAAAAGAGGGGGTAATAGTATGGAAGTAGTGAGGGCAGTTAAAGGTAATCATACCGAAGAGATTTTATAAGTTGTAATGTTACATGTGTTATTGTGTGTATGAATTTATATTTTCTTGGGGGCATATGATTTAGTCGAATGGAGACTTACTTACTTTAAGTCACTACAAATATACATATGATCAGTAGGGTAGAACATCATAGAAAGGAAAATAGTGTAATCACCGAAATGGGATGAAGTCAGGCTAACTAAGCAGGGCTTATCAAGGAATAGTATTATATATAGTACACCACATACCATAATACATGCAATGCAATTTAATTCACCATATAACATAATGTCCCATGATTTTATTATATTCAATACTAGAGAGTAAGTTTACAACGGATACGACACCAAAATTAATTTCCATCATCAAAGTTAAAGTATGGCACCTATAATCGTTAGTTTCGAAAATACTTAAATGTACGGTGACGCTATGCATGCATGATACCCTTAGGTCTAATCTACTATTAATCAGGTTGTTCTTGTCCCTATACTTAAAAATCTCATAAGTTTCCATAGAACACAGCTCACACTCATAACGACTATCTCTATAAGGCTGCGCTCTCCGTATTATATCCCATTTAAGGCTAAATCCGATCCCACTTTCGTTCAGTTCCTGAATCTTGCTAGATAAGGACGTACTATGAAATAACTTCTAGTCTTTGATTAAGTAGTTGGTAAAGAGACAAATGAATTAGAAATGAATTACAATCCCTTACAACATTATGACCCCCCCCCCACTAGGCTTCATACGATTCTTGGAAGTGTAGTCTATTCTTAGCTACAATGGCGACGACGTGAATTTCTTTCATCTTGTTACTCTGTTAAAATATTTGAGAAAAATTATATTGATGTGTCCTGTTAAAATTCTGAAGATGGCACTGCATTTAAACTGATGTAATGATTGCATTGTTCAATTAAATGGAGCCCCCTGAAACGGTCATACTCCTTCACTACCTGATATCCTGTTGCTTATTTTGATTATATATATATATATATATATATATATATATATATATATATATATATATATATATATATATATATATATATATATATATATATTTATGTATGTATGTATGTATGTATGTATGTATGTGTGTGTGTGTGTATGTGTATAAATGCACGCACATATTGTACATATATATAAATATATAAACTTTACTTTTCGCTCAAAAATTTACAAAATGCTTCTCTGGTTTCAGCCGTTTACGAATTCAGAGGCGTCGAAAAGAAACAAATCAACGATCGCATATGTTACACACAATATACAAAATGTTGAATAAGTTCAATAACCGCAGAAAACCTTTCTTCTTTGTTGGAACCTAAAAGAATATTACACAATACTGTCTGACCTTTTCGCCTCTAGGCATTTTAAATAATTTCAATAATTAAAAAACAAAAACAAAAACAAGATAATTGAATGTGAGTTCTAGGTTAAAACTAACTTCTTTTTACTCGTATGGAGCTTGTATCAGGATAGTACAACAGTTTATTATGTCTAGCTGTTAGACATAATAAAATAATATTTCATAAAATAGTTTGAATTCAGCAACCTACATCTTCACTCAATGGTTTTGTCGAAAAATCGTTTTTTTTTTATTGAAATATTTAAAAATGCCTTAGGAAACATACTTATATACTGCTGTTACAGGCTTCGACCAAATCAGTAGGTTTCCTACTTTTAACATTGTAGTCAATGGTTTTATTTCGAATGTTAATATAAAGTTTTTTGTATTAATTTCTATTATTGTTTGAGAATCTATAAAGCATTGAACACAAGGTTTCAATTCAGGAAGTTTCAACTCAAAATATTAAAAGCATTTTTAATTATACAGAATGTTCAGGCAAAATCTGACGATTCTTCATGTTTTCTTCATTTTTTAGGAACAACATGATGTATTGGTGAACAATCAACAGTGTTGGAGAGCATAAAGATTAAAGTTGTAGCCGAGAAAATGTTAGCTTACACGGAAGACTAGAAGTCATTTGAATATTGGAAAAGTGTCACTTGTGTCATGACATGCCGGATGTCAAAATGCCGACATTATGACTACTGCTCATTGCTCTGAGAACACTGTAAAGGCTGTAAAATGTGACATGGACAGCTGCAGTAGGTTTATCTGAAATGTGTTTTTTCACCATTTCACCTAATTTTGATCTTAACAATCATCAGTTGTGTTGAAGTCCCTACTTTGATGATCAATTAGCTTAGTCTAACTTTCAGCCCCAGATTGAGCTAGAGAGTATAACATTTCACGTTGAACCTCTCACGTTGAACCTCTCAGTTCACGTTGAACCTCTCAGCTTGCGATTTCTTCTCTTGAGTCAAGTTACTCCGAGGAAAGCTATATTCATGCATTTCAATTCCACACATTACCGAAACTTTGTAGTCAGTAGAAATGAGAGCAATATTGGAGATGGCATCACTGAAACGAATGACGGCTCAGAATTATGTTCTTTTGATACTTATAACCATCCGATTGGTCTCCTCTAAATGTTAGTCACAAACCTTTGGAAAATGACACTCCACATAGTTTCTGCAAGAAAGGTAAGCAGTTTTGATGATGATTGTGATGCAGTTTCATCATTGTTGGTCTTCACTGACTGTCATATTATACAGCCCTTTCTCTTCTCTTCCCCTAACTTTTTTCTCTGTCTGTCTCAGAGGTCGAAAATAATTGCTTAAATTCACGCGGAGTACATAAAACAGGGACAACTGATGAAGGGAATGTTCTTTATATTACCTGTCACGTTTCTGTATTTGTTTCTTTCGTTGTTCGAAAAAAAGTTCGTTTTTCATGCTTTTGATTTTGTTCTCGCTTCTCATTTTGCTCAAGTTTTTTTGACGTCCTGTAACCATATATGCATGTATATATACACGTATATGTAGGCATATACATGTATGTGTGTATATATGCATATATATATATATATATATTATTTACATTATTTTATGATCGAACGCCACGCATCCATTTCCAAGTAAGTATTATCTCTCTCTCTCTCTCTCTCTCTCTCTCTCTCTCTCTCTATATATATATATATATATATATATATATATATATATATATATATATATATATATATATATATATATATATATGTGTGTGTGTGTGTGTATGTATGTTTGTGTGTATATGTTTGTATTTGTGTGTGTTTGTCCCCCCAACATTGCTTGACAACCGATGCTGGTGTGTTTACCCAGTAACTTAGCGGTTCGGCAAAAGGGACCGATAGAATAAGTACTAGACTTACAAAGAATAAGTCCTGGGGTCGATTTACCCGACTATAGGCGGTGTTCCAGCATGGCCGCAGTCAAATGACTAAAACAAGTAAAAGAATAAAAGCATATGTGTGTGTGTGTGTGTGTGTGTGTATATATATATATATATATATATATATATATATATATATATGCCTATATATATGTCCATATATGTATATGTATGTATGTATATAATATATATATATATATACACACATATATGTGTGTATGCGCGTGCGCGTGTGTGTAAATTATTTCTTCTACCGGATATCTTCACCTCGAAAAGTCCTTGTCATGTCACAGTTAACAATTGAACAGAGACAGAAGAAAGCGAAAGAAAGAAAAGAAAATAACGAATTTAGCACAAATCTCTTGTCTGTCGAGACCGAAACGAAATTGATCGCTCTCATATAGTGTTGAGATATTCCTACCAATCAATCTTTGTAGTGTTTCATTTCCGTACTTGTATCTACGAATCATAAAAGAAATTATTACATTGTTTTTTTAACTTCGACAGAAACAGAAAAAGATTTACGACAAATGTCCGTTTTCGAATAATATTCTTCTAAAAAGTCTAAATTAGTCATTTAATTCACGACAAATATATGCATACATCACCATTTACTATTACTTCAAGAAAGACAGCGAGCTGGCAGGATCATTACCACGCCGGGAATAAAGCTTAGCGGCATTTCACCCGTCTGTACGCGTGTGAATTCAAATGCCATCGAGGTCAATTTTGCCTTTCATCATTTAGATCTAATCGACTTATACCCTCCGCTGAAATTGCTGGCCTTGTGCCAAACTTTGAAGCCAATGTTAACTCTAGATCATCCAGCAGAACGTCTATGTATACGAATAGTAGTATTTGGGGATATTTGGTAACGCTATATCAATGAGTTGAAGAACTACGATTTGTATGCCGTAAGGTATAGGTTTTCTGTTTCTTCTTTCTTCCGCGTCTATGTTCCCTTGTAATTTTTAGTTTATATCTCAAAGGTCTAAATACTTCTGGTAAGT
The DNA here is from genome assembly GCF_046866305.1 of Octopus bimaculoides. Lineage (NCBI taxonomy): Eukaryota > Metazoa > Mollusca > Cephalopoda > Octopoda > Octopodidae > Octopus > Octopus bimaculoides. The sequence continues at coordinate 107,187,845 of NC_142931.1, forward strand.
AAATATTTGTCGTCAAGTCAATCTTTTATTGAACGTAGAGTGGTATTGTTACAGAGCCACAAAAAAAAAAATGTGATAATTCATCGATAAAGTGTCTTAATCTAGACAGCTAAATACCTAAATAGCTACGCTGGTAGCAATATCTACATAGCATTTGGATTCGAACATCTTAATTTCGGCCTCGATAGACAGGAGTTGATATTATTTTATGCATCCTTCGAGCTGGAGGGCCCCGCGGTGAACATGGAAGCCGCGGGCATGAGCCCGCGTGAGGTCGATTGCGAGTGCACATCTCGAAATACTTTTTGCTAGAAGAGAAAAAGAAACTTATAAAATCTATATTTATTTTGTTATAACTTACAAATCCCTGATCGACTTCATCAATATTATTCTTCAAAATAGCCTCAAATATCACGTTAATGCATACATACTTACATAAATACATAACACACGCGCACACACATGCACACACACGCACACATAGACACAGACAGAGATACACACAGGCATATATATATATATATACATACATATACATACAATCATGCATACATTCATACATACTTACATGCGTGCATACATACATACAAACATACATACATACATACATACGTACATACATACAGATAGACCCAAAACCTGTGCATTAATTTTCTCTCTATCTCTCCTGTCCCGTACAAAGAATGCTACATGTACCTAGGCATTGATGAAAGCATATGAAGGTACAGTGAATAAAGATAGAATGACCTGAGAATATTATGCCAGAGTTAGAAAAATATGGCAGTCGGAACTCACCTCTTACAAGACACTATGCGTTTGCAGTACCAGTGCAGATTCCAACATTTGGGATTCTTGACTGTTCTCTAGAAGAAATCCACTCTATAGAGATATCAACTGGCTCTGCCTAAGAGGAGAAAAGGAGGTAGAGGCCTGAGATCAGTGCAGATAACTTTGAATGTCGTATAGTGTCACTCAGACAGTAATTTTTAAGGAACAACAACAAAAATGAATACATTAACTTAGTGCTGAAAAGTGAAGAGAACAATATCATACGAGTCGGCTGTGAGCTTCTCTCTTCCTGATGACCTCCCATACAACCTTTAAACAACTAAATTAACATACCTAAACGAAGACCTGAATGCGAAACGCTTAGCATTCCAGATTATGCATAGATGTGTTTCCAGGAGACTTAACTATAACAGTAACATCGACAAGAAGCGAAGCCTCTCTTGGACTCGTGACCGCTATTTTACATCACACTTCGAGGCTATTTGCAATCCAAGAGCAGAAGATTGCATCGAAATACCCCAATAAGCAAAAAAGACAGTGAAACCTTTGGAACTCCAAGATGCAACTGAAAATGTAGATTATGTCATATTTCTGTGGAAGACATCTCACATTTGATTAGCATCTGCCCAAAAATGTCATCAAGATACTACCTCCCTAAGCGACACGAAGTTGTAGCAGAAATAATATGTAACGCCATTCGGAAAAAAGACTGTCTTGGAATAAACATTGAGAACTTCCTGTTATTGAATACGTACACAAACATCAACTCAAGGAATGCTGATGGAAGATTCCCATCAGAACATCTTTCAAGGCAAAACATAACAGGCCAGATATTGTTGTTTGAGACAACAAGTATGTACCATCAAAGAGGTCAGCTGTCCTGCTCATGTGGATACCTCTTTGAAAATCAAAGAGAAATAAGCTTAACTATGTACAACTGCTTCGAAACTTCGAGATTGTAAATTCACATTTACACCTATAATAATTGGTGCACTTGGTTTTGTGAGTAAATGCCTAAGTAGCAATTAGGAAAAGCTAGGGTTCTCGAACATGGAAACTAAAATCTGTAAGTAGAATAGTAAAAATATGCAAGACTTTTCTCAAGTTTAAAGTTTGACATTACTTTTGTTATCTGCATACCAACGAAGAGCTTTGTATCTTTGTTAGAAACCAGCTCCTTCATCAGAGGAAGAATTTAGATAATTAAAAGAATAGAACATACGTATTTATAAATTTATATAGTTAAATTGATTTTGATACACACACACACACACACACACACACACACACACACACACACACACACACACATACACACACACACACACACACACACACATATATATAATGGACTCGCCCATCGAAGACGACGTACGAGCGTTCAGCTTTTGCTGAATGATCTGCACAAATGATTTGTTTATAGTGATCAAATGTACATGCAGCACATTAGCTCACCCTCTTCATCAAATCGACTTTGTATGAACCGGTGCACTGTATACCACACGTCAGGTACCGAAGTGATCGCAGAGCAACGTGAATTGAAATGTCTTGCTCTAGAATACAGCGCACTACCAAATATAGGAATTGAAACTATGATCTAGCGATCATCAGTGTAATACCCTAACCACTAAGCCATGCGCCCTATATATATATATATATATATATATATATATATATATATATATATATATATATATATATATATATATATATATATATATATATATATATATATATATATATATATATATATATATATATATATATATATATATATATATATATATATATATATATATATATATATATATATATATATATATATAATAAAAATAAACAACAAGGATATTCAAAGTTAATGCAGTACGATCGTTTCATGCGACTCCATTTATTTAAGCAATGTGAACATTACATTAAATGTAAAATGCAGAGCAATCCTCAGCTGCACAAAGGTACAGAAAATTTACTGAAATTTCATTTCAGTAGAAGGACATATTATTGTAACTACATTTAAACACTCCAAGTGGGAAGGAAGGATACAAAAAAACATCTTGACTTAGCCAGACCATACAGGCCATATATATATATATATATATATATATATATATATATATATATATATATATATATATAGATATAAATTAAGGTACTCAGAAATCTGGATGTTTGTACATTTACAGATTTTTTATTAATGTCACATATTAAATAAAGCGCTTTTCACCTGGTCGTGCAAGATTTTCAAATTGTTTTTGAAATCCTGCACGACCAGGTGAAAAGCGCTTTATTTAATATGTGACATTAATAAAAATCTGTAAATGTACAAACATCCAGATTTCTGAGTACCTTAATTTTTTTCTATATAATTTCTGTACATCACCTCCAAACCTTCAAATATATATATATATATATATATATATATATATATATATATATATATATATATATATATATATATATATATATATATATACGTGCATGTATGTATGTATGTATGTATGTATTTGTGTATGTATGTGTATGTATGTGTATGTATATATATATGTATATATATATATATATACATATATTACATATATTCACGCATACATATATATATGTGCGTGTGTATGCATATATATGTATATATATATGTATATATATATATATATATATATATATATATATATATATATATATATATATATATATATATATATATATATATATATATACACACATATGACTTTAATTCTAGTAACAGGCCTTAATGTAATAATGTATTTTAAACGTTTATATACTTAGTATTAATTTTTTACTTTAATTGATTTTACACTTTGGCTACTTCATAAAATCTTATATAAATTTTATCCTTATATTTAATTGATATATAAATATATATATATACTTATCCACACACACACACCCGTGGGTGCGTGTGTTTTGGTGTTTAATTAAACTCATATAATAAATTATTGAAGATGACAAAAGAGGTTAGAAACACTTAATATTATTGGTTTTTTCCTTTGTCTGTAAATTACACGACAAGAGACTTGAAAAATTAATGATATTACTGTATTCTAAAATTGTATTATGTCTATTATTCCTGACGTATCTAGTTTGACCATTTTTTATCAAGATAGTGAGGAGTGTGATTTGAACAAGATTTAGCAACTATATCACCTGGCACACCAAATA